>NW_015661612.1:1507817-1516084 GCF_001515625.1 Sinocyclocheilus rhinocerous | reverse complement strand
GTTGGTTTGATCACATCATTAGAAACAAGTGTGAACAATTTTGAATCGTTGTGTGTAAACGATGACAACCGTGCTTTAGTTGTGCTTAACTTTTGCCGCTTGTGTTTAGCATTTTGCAGCACAAATGAATTTCAGGAGTAGAAGAGATGGGATCTCCTTCAGTTTTAAGGCATGCCGAAAATATCTAAATGAAATATTCTGGCAGATATTCATTATATTTTCTATCTTTCAATACCCTATCTGTTGTACAGATGGGCCGTGTGTGTGTGTGTGTGTGTGTGTGCACGTGGGGTTAAGGTGAAGTCATTGTGCTTCTTTCTGTTAATGCACATATGGTTTAAACAAGTAATTTAGCATCCCACATTCTCTCAGTTCCAATTATTGCTAATTTACAGTTCATCATATTTCACAGAAGAAACACTTGATTTAAATTCAGCACTTGCCTTGTATATATTACTGTGTCAGGAGAGGAGAGGAGAGGAGAGGAGAGGGAATTTGAAAAGAATCAGGAAAAAAAACATGTAATGAAAAACTGAGATTTTTTTCTCTCTGTTTGAATACTTAGCAGTGGGAATTTGGGCCCCAGAACAATATGACAATATGGCATATTTTATCTGTTCAATCATTAATATGATGATGAGCCTTTTCAAGCAACACAAAATGTAAGTTGTTAGCTTGCCAACATTGTCAAAGTGTGTAATTGGACTTACCATGTGTGTGAGTGTGCGTGTTGATCAATCAAGAAACGCAGCAACGAGTGGCGTTTACCGCTCTGCTGTGTGTTTTGCTGAAAGAACAAAGGACGTGCAAATACAATAATTTTGCTTCTCTCCTCAAAATGCTTTTGATTTTATTGTCATCCTTCAATGAATTGCCATTGATTCCATTAATATTTAAACCTTCAATTGAATGATCATCCCAGCAGATCCTGGATGGTAATGTAATGACTGTTTTTGTTTATCTGATAATAAATTGATGCTGCTGATGAAAAAGAGGGCGGGCAGAATGAAAACAGAATGAGAGATGAGAGCGCTCACTCTGTCCTAGAGAGACAAGGGGAGAGAGAAATGCACATCAGGAGAACTTGCGCTAAGCCTCAGTGGGCAAAGGAAGTTTGTAATTATCCTGACAACAACTCAAATAGATGCACAATCTATCTCATGTTCACTATTCAGATGCACAACCATTCACGTCCCCTTTATTTACCCATGATAATGATCAGATCGCTTCCCCTTTATTGATTTCATTTAGCAGTTTCGCTTTATTTGTATTGGGTTATGAATTTGCATTTCAGTATTTGCATTGCTGTGTTCTCCATCAGTCAGACCAAGCTTAGCTTGTTAGGCTACAGTATCTGTCTAAGCGGAGATTCAATTCTAGACGTTATATGATTACATTGAAGTAGCCTCGTAATATATACAGTACTTCAACGGAGACTGTTGCTGCTGGTCTCATTTTCTGAAAGACCTATTATAATAGTTCATGATGGACACATCTTAAGCAAGATAAAAAGACCATGAGCAATGCAATGCTACTGGAAGAGCATCATTAGTCTTCTGCTAACTCATAGGTTGACATGACAAGTTACTACGTCTGGAGTACTTGTCACTTTAAGCGTGTGTCATACAGGATGATGCAAATGACAGATACACTCAGCAGTGCAAAAATCTGAAAAACTAATAGTTCTAACCTTACATTTCATGGATTTTTAAGTAAAATACTGTTAAATGTACAGTTTGTGGAAGTGAAAATGATTGTTATATAATTTACTCTGAAAATGTAAACTGGCCCATAATTCCTTGTGTGACAGCTCACATTTGATGGTATTTTATTTAAATGTGTTTCTTAATAGTTTTTGTTATCGGTTATGTATATTAGAGTTTTATGTTACAACTCATGTTGTTTAATTCATGTTTATTGCATTGTTTTAATGTCATGTGTGTTTCTTAATTTTTTATTTTTTTTTATATTGGTTATGTAGGGTTTTATGCTACAACTCATGTTGTTTAATTCATGTTTATTGCATTGTTTTAATGTCATGTGTGTTTCTTAATTTTTTTTATTTTTGTTATGTAGGGTTTTATGCTACAACTCATGTTGTTTAATTCATGTGTATAGCACTATTTTAGTGTCATGAGTGTTTCTTAATATTTTTTTTTTTGTTATGTCAGTTATATAGTTGGGTTTTATATTACAACTCAAGTTGTTTTATTCATGTTTACTGCATTATTTGAGTGTCATGTGTTACCATGATGGTGTTTTGATTCATCATGTAGCTTTATCTTTACAGCCTGTTATTATGGTGGTATTATTATGGTCAGTATATGTTAAAGGCACCAAACAGATTTTAGTAGCAGTGCGGCCTTGATAATTCAGCAGAAAAGGATTGTTGGATTAACAGGTTTAATATGGGCAATTTTTTGTAAAGTACAGGTTTTGTAAATATGTTTTTGTAGCACCTTAACAGAATTATTCTGGAAGCCATAGCTGCCAGGTTTTTTGTTTGTTTGTTTTTGTTGTTGTTGTTTTACAGTGTAGTGGTAAACAAGATCAACTTACCAAAGTTCCCCGTTCATTTTTTATTGTGATAATGAACACAGTTTTCCAATTAGGGATTTTTTTGAAAGAAAAGCATTCCTGAAATTCAATGTGTGTTTGCACTTCGAATAAAACAAGTGCAAATCTGTATTTTTCCACCAAAAAAGAAGCCTGCAGTGGCTACAAGCTATTCATTGACAAGATGATAACGTATACCTGCTGAATCACACATTATTCATACTTCTCATTGTGATTTTCAGCTCGACCTATTCAAAATCTTTTCTGCGGCCTATGAGTACCTCTATAGTCACATTTATCTGTGTGTCATTATACTCAGGCAAGCATGAATGTGTTTTAAATATTGTATGTTCTTGTGCTAGATACAGATGACCTACGTCTGTGGCAGAGCTTAAAGGAGAACAACTTAAATGCCAGAGGTGAGCTACTGCACATTATTAAAGGCAAACTTGATTTGCCCCAATTAGGCCTCAGGCGGGCTGTTGTTATAGTACACAATCATACACAGCTACAGGAACCTGAGGATCTTATGAGGAGTAGTAGACTTATAGAGCTCTTTCTGATATAGTCTTTCACACAGGTACATACAGTCACACACGTTTTGAAGGAATGATTCTTTAAGAATTAATAAAAGAATGTGCTTCTTCATGCACATTATCATTTTCTAGCTATAAGCTAAGAATATTAATTGACTATATTTAGATAAATTATTTTAAATAAAATATTAAATTAATAAATAAAATAATTATTCTAAAATAATATGTGCATTTTCATCATCATTATTATTATTATTATTATTATATAATTATATATTACCTAGTAAATATGATTTTAATATAATTAGACATTTTCAGGATAATCTTTGATATGTTCGTCAGTTTGCTGAGCAACTGACAAAAGAGATATGAACAACGCAACTTACTAAAGTAAAGTTTGAGGATTTAACATTCTCACTGTGAAAATAATTTAAATTATATAAATATTTACCAATTAAAATAATGAAATATTTCTAAAGAATAATTCATATGTGCATCTTCATACACATCATCATCCAAAAGAAGACACATTTTCTAGCCGTTTGACTAAAACTATGGATGTCATTGACTTTACTGAAGAAAAATATTTTGTAAAAATATTTACAAAAAGTTGACATTTTCATGATACATTTTGCGCATCATTTAGTTTTGAGAGCCTCGCAGAAGCATTTACACAAAGCATCTGTGTTTATGTATTTTACACATTATTGAATACTTGAAACGAGTGCTATCTGTTTTATATCTGTGGAGTGCTTTTGTCATCAATAGTTTAAAGGCAACCTTGAATGTAAAAGCAACAACGTTCAAATGACAACAAATTGAAAAGCGATTGTGAGCAGACTGCAGTGAACGTACTTTTTAAGAAACAGTGAGCACAAAAACAAGAAAAATAAATGATGAATGCATTACAAGATCGAGAGCTCCAATTTTCCACTGTCTGCATTGCTGCTCATCCAATTAATTTTCTTTGCCTGCTCTTTGGGCGTCGTGCCTCGAGGAGACAGCGAATCAGAAGTCAGCGTCCCTGCTCTTGGCTTGAGTCATTAATAAGAGCAGCGCACTGTACTGAGAGATGCGGTGCCTAATGCAATTTATGAAGCTAAAAACAAAATCTAAATGAAAAGAGATGGGCCTCCTCATCCTGTGTGTCAGGTCTGCATAAGGAGGGATGTCTCATATCCTGTGTTGCCAGATTGTGCTTGCATGTGTATGGCTTTGTTGCATATTTCTTGGCCACATTAAAAAGTCAGTGACGTGACATCTGCTAGTTGTGCTTTTGGCACATTCTGTGCCTCGTCATGCTTTGAAATGTCATTGGACTGCTTGTTTTTGTTCCATTGACTGCTTCTCTATATCTGGTGCCTGGAGACATTAAACAATTGTGCAATGCTTCGAGTGCTCTTTGAGAATATTCTCACTGCCTTTGTTCTCTGAAACTTAGACAAAATAGAAAACACGTTTCAACTTTGATTAATGTCGCAAACTGAAAACATCAAGTATTTGTCATCTGAATTAAGTAAAATAACTTAAAGGGGTCATATGATGCTGCTAAAAAGAACATTATTTTGTGTATTTGGTGTAATGAAATGTGTTTATGCGGTTTAAAGTAAAAAAAACACATTAATGTGGGGGCGTGTTAGAATGAGCCGTTTTAGGGGGGCGTGGCAGAGTCTTAACTTTGATAAAGAATATCTCTTTGGTTTTGAGACTTTAGTCTTTGCAACTTCAGGGATCTTATCTATGCACAATCAGCTTGTAACACTCCAAAGAGAAAGGAAAACTTGAAATCGCATCATATGACCCCTTTAATCATAAACATTGTGCATTGTGCTAAAAACTTTCTCTAAAAATTTCAAACAACTTCCAGACATTCTTGACAGAAATTTATTATAACAAAATTAAGACACTAATTAAGACAACAAAGCACATGCTTGGGTTTGTGCAGAACTATTTCAGTGTCAGAGTGACGCAAATGATGATGTAAAATACCCAGTCAACACTACCAATCGTGACTAAGGTCTCTACAAACCTGACATATATGCTACAGTCTTGCCATGGCTGCTACTCGAACTCTCCGATCTGAAAACAAACCATTTTTAAGGACTGAAAAATTGGGACAGGGAAGAGTCTATATTGTTCTATGCCCTTCAATGGGATGATACTGATTAAAATTCATCTCAAACATTCTGTTCAGAAGTTCACTGCAGTCTGTTCCACTTAAAAGAGTTTTGACCCCACTGGCAAAACATTGTAGGGTTCACTGCAAAACATTGTCCCACAGTGATTATAAAAATAGCATGTCCTAAGGTCGTTATAGCTAATATCATACATGAGTTAAAATGTAGCAGGGCTGTGGAATGAAAAAGTAGCTTAGAGAGGTTGTCGAGCATGTGATGTGTTCAGTCAGAGAGAGATAGCTGTGTGCAGAGGTCTGACCAAGGCCTTGGCTTTGAGTTCACATGGGAAAGAGAGGAGAAATAGCACTCACACAGCATGAAAGACAGAAAAACAGTGTGAGAAAGAGACAGAGAATGATATAAAAAGGCATAGAGCTAATGACAAACGATGGGAGACTTAGATGAATGGAGAGAGACTCAGGAGAAAAGAGATATATTGTCTGTGTTATCACAAGGTCAGGGCTTAAGCTGTGGGGTACTTATTCTATCACAGAGAGCATGCTCGGAGAATTCTTCAGGAAATGGACCCTGAATTTATCATCTGCATCTACACAGACACTGCTAATGTTTGTGGGATCTGACCATTTCCTGAAGCCAAATATACAGCAAATTCTCTAGACAGTTCCAAGAGAAGTGATAGTTCACTCAAAAATGAAAATTCTTTCATTATTCACTCACCCTGTTGTTCTAAAACTATATTACTTTCTTTTCCTCCAAAAAAAGGCAAGAGAGTTTTAACATTTATAGTGTTACAAAACATTTCTATTTCAAATAAACGTTGTTCGCGTGAACATTCCAGTCATAGAAGATTTCTGAAAATGTATCAGTTTCAACAAAACAAAACACAGATAATAATGTTTCTCAAGCACCATATCAGCATATCAGAATGATTCCTGAAGGATCATGTGACACTGAAGACTGGAGTATTAGCTGCTCTTTGCCACCACAGAAATAAATTACATTTGAATATATATTCAAATAGAAAACAATTATTATAAATTGTTATTACATTTCACAATATCACTGTTTTTATTGTATTTTGATAAAAAAAAATGCTGCCTTTGTGAGCTTACGAGACTTCTTTGAAAAATATTACTGCCCCCAAAATTCTGAACGGTAGTGTATATACAAAAATGTAATTTCTTTTCGGAGCCCTATAGTAACCTGATGACGAAATGAGATCATGTTAATGCATGGAAAATTTTGGATGAGTTACTTTATATCTCTTTAACTGAACTCACACACACATTAAGGCAGAACAGTTTATTCTTCAACTCAACCCAGGATTGGACAAACAGACACACACACATGCACACACACTAATGCTAAATCTCATTCCATGTTCTCACCAAGCTATTTTAAGATTATTTAGTTTTCTGCCAGCTTAATCAGGTAGCGACAGCCCTTGGGTGGTGCTCTAATCCTTAACTAAGAAAGTTAAAATGCAGGCAGAACTCCACCATGGCTGCCGTCAGTCTTCTTTTCCTCTCTGTTACTGCCCTTGTGGGAGCTGTGGCTGCATTTATCACACATTCATGCGTATCATTATTATTCCACTTAGACAGGTGTGCTGCCTGCAGTACCTGTGGTGCAAAACAATGCGTAGTAAATGTAGACAAATTTACAAACACACAATGACACACTTTACCCTCCATTTCCCTTCCCTCCCCTCCCCAAAAAATCCCCTCCATTGCTCTCTAAGAGACTGCATTTATTTTGCAGTTCAGGGGCAAAAGCAGCTGACAATTATAAACTTGATTAAAACACAGTTATGCAAATCAGATGTGATGGGCCCATGTAGCTCTGAGCAGCCTAGTGACACAAACCCACTCAGACTCTATCAATCACAATTACCTTCCCTTCATGTGATGCCTACAATACTGATTAGACTAGAAGAACAATAGCTACAGCATACTTAAAAGCAACAAACAGATGTTATCAAATATTCAAGAGGGAGCACAACATCATTTACCTTCCCCTCTCCTCCCTCTATGCCTTTGTCATTTTTCATCTTTCTTTCATTTGAGATTCATTGTGGCAGGATCGATCCCACAGCTTTTCCTGATTAGCATTAGCATGTTGCTTTGCTTTGGCATGCTGAGATAATGTGGCTGCTTAGTGGGAAAAAGTCCTTTGCCCTTCAAAAGGCGTTAAAGACATTGTTTGACAGCTATATAAAATCATTCACCTCAGTTTATGTTTGTCGACATTTATTTTCCAATAACCTTCTAAAATACTGATCAACAACGCTAAAAACGACTAAAACCAGCCTAAGGTCTTGTCACTCAGGGCAAGCTGTTGTGTTTTGATGGTTTTAGTGAAGACTAGATTGATAGGCTGGCTAAACCTGACCAGCAAACCACATTAGGCTGGTTTTAGTTTTTTATTTATTTATTTTTTTCCAGCAAGGAAATCATTTTCTTTTGGTACGGTACAACGGGGATAAAGGCGCCCCAGGGTAAAAGGCGCCTTTGATATTATTTTCATCTAAACCACTAGATGGCACAAAAATGTGGCGTAGCACTTTCCAAAACATCCGCTTTTCAAGATGCACGTGTATTTTTGTCTGATCCTTGACGCGATTACGGGCAGCAGCGCAAAGTTGATTCTGTGCTTACTTGATCTAATATTTTATGTTTTTAAGAATGTTGTAGATTTAAGTAGCAAACGAGAATCACTGAAATTTAATGCATATATTTTGAGACAAATGTCTTCTTTACTGGAGCGGTTCTAGACCAAAGTAACTGGGTGGGGGGGCAGACAGGGGCCACTTGTGCTTTTAGGGGGCACAATTTTAAAATTCATCTTAACCTACTTTAAGTATTAATCATTCAGTCATTTTTCACCATGTCATGTATCACTGCAATCTCTAGAAGTAGTCTATAACAACTTCAACTAAAATGGATGTTTCATCATGTTTCATTTATTTGACAAATAATTTTGTATTGTAGTGTCAGGGGCATCATGCACTCATTATTTTTGAGGGGGCACGAGTGAA
>NW_015661612.1:1506623-1507712 GCF_001515625.1 Sinocyclocheilus rhinocerous | reverse complement strand
TTCTGTAGTGTGTTTTGGGACATATTCCATTAGGATTTATTGGTTTTAACAAGCCACCAATAGAAGGCAACCAATTACCAGTAGAGACCAACAGGGTCCATTACAGTTTCCAGTAAAACCAATACAAGTCCCATTATAACCATTAAAACATTACACATTTTGTAATGGTGTCTATTGTTTTTTTCAGCAGGGGTTTTATACATTTTTTATTTTTATTTGAAATATTGCCAAAATATATCATGAAATATCTCGATTCCCAAATATGTGTAAGTAAATGCATTTTGCACCTTTATAGATTATGTTATAAATTGATCTATAATTCGCGATTTGCAAAGTATCCTAATAGTGTAATCTATTAACTTTGCATAAAAATCTGTCTTTTTACTTAAGTACCAGATATGGGCGTCATAAAATATTTTTAATACGACTGACTTTGTATTTAATGTGAATTTAATAAAAACATTGTAAGTTACTAATTATCCTGTAACCCTTTCATTGTACAATAAGAACGTTTGCATTATCAAAGAACATTTTCACTTCAGTCCAGCGAGTTCAAGCACTCTCAAAAACTCCCATAATAATCTCTAAAGCTGTTTACACTGTCGTATGTGATTTGTTATAATGCGCAGTGCTTTAAAAACGCGTGTGTCTCTGGCTCTGTGCCAGCCAGCAAACGCAGATTTGAATTTAGCAGCTGGTGATGTTTTTCTACTTTCCGTACCCACTGTATATAGTTTACAGGACAAACTGCGCATTTCACCCAAAATTGTTTGGTGTGATATGATTCCAAATTTAGGGGGGCCAAAGGGGGGGCCAAGCTTGTTGACAGGGGGGCACTGGCCCCCCCTGGCCACCCCCTAGAACTGCCCCTGCTTATTTATGATTTTCAGTTTTGTTTAAGAAAATTAAAGCAACAGTTTTTAAATAAAGAAAGAATATGTAAAAGTATGGTATTTGGGGTAAAATGCGCCCCTGCTGTTGGGGCTAAAGATGCACAGTAATTAACATGATAATTAATAGATGGCTGATTTTTCCATTTGTTGACATGGCATGGTTAGATTCAGATGGTAAATATCATATATTATGTTG
>NW_015661612.1:1482525-1506484 GCF_001515625.1 Sinocyclocheilus rhinocerous | reverse complement strand
TTTTTTATATTAACATTTTAATGACAGTATATTTATTGAAAAAAAATTAATTCTTTTATTTTTCAAAATAAGCAGAACATAGTACAAACTTTGCTAAAGTGATTGTTTTGAACAAGTATTAACTTAGACATTATTTTAAAAGACATTATTTTAGCTGAAGTATTTGTATCACTACCGTGTGCCTTTTACCCCATACTGGTGAGCCTTTTACCCCGTGTGTGGGGTAAAATGCCCCTCTTGCCACCTCATACATTTATACGATTTTTAAACAAAATAAACAACTTGAATGATTTATTTTCACACAAAATCTGTTGCTCCATTAATGTTCAATACAACGTATATATTTGTTCTGCAATTATACATTTTAGGCACAGTGAATGGCACATTTTTTCTTAAGGTGGGCCTTTAGCCCTGTTGTACCCTAACTACTAATTCTGTCATCATTTACTCACCCTTGTGTCATTCCATTTCTATATGTTCTTCTGTGCAGATATTTAAAAAAAGTTTGGGGTCCAAACAATTGTTGAATTGGTTGAATTATCCCTTTGAATGAAAAACTATGGAACCAGATACAATATACATTCAACATTTTACACAAGTCTAAAAAATGCACAGCGCTCTATAATTAAAGGGGTCATGAACTGCCTTTTTTATTATTTTGTACTGTTCTCTGAGGTCCACTTATAATGTTATCAAGATTTTTACATCAAAAACATCTTAATTTAGAAGTAATAGGCTATTTTCTGTCCTGTTTGACCCCCCTCATCAGAACACTCTGTTTGAATAGGTGTGGCGGATTGTAGACTCAGAAGTAAACTCCCACTGCTATGATTGGCTAACAGTTGTTTATGTTTGACAGCCTACATCTTTCATAGATGAACGCTGCTGTGATTTAGGTTAAAAACGCATAAATACTCAGTACATATCAAACAATCTGTGATAACAGACAAAGCAATAGTGACCACATAATAAAAACAGTTACTCACACTTGTGTGGTGCGACATTACTGTCAGATCCAATATAGTCAGCACAGCATCCTCTTTTAGTTTCAATCTTTCTGAAAATCCTGCATCGAATTGTGCCTTGTTTGTAAATGAATCCGCTGTAAAATAAAGCGAACAAAGGGCCGAGTTCTTACTGACGTGATCTGGAACTTCATTAAAAATAAAGTTCATCCACTCTTTCCTAACATTGGGATCAGAAGGAAGGCGATGTTTTGAGACTGTGTTTTTCCACAACTTGGCACTGCACAGTGTTTTGTTGTCTTCTGAGCATCTTTATTGTTTGATTTCTTCTGCGGAGGCGGAGTTTAGCCGCACTATTAAGTCATAAAGTGGCACATTCCACAACCTGTCATTTTGGCAGACTGGCTTCAGTATAAGCTGTTTTTAGACTAACAAGGAAGTTTTGAGTTCTGAAACTTACAGGATGTTTTTTATAGTACAGGGACCTCTTATATGTCAAAAGATCAAGGGAATTTTGGTTTCTCAGTTCATGACCCCTTTAATGTTCTCAAACTCTCTGTTAAGGCTAAGATATAGTTCTCCTAAGACCTTGGTGTGAATAGCTTTCTCTTTTGTCTCCAGACCGATCTGGGAGTTACAGCTGCTACGGCATCAAGCAAACGCAACAAAGCTAAAAAATGAGATCTCAAAAGCTTAAGAATGAAGAATTAGTAATTATCTTCATTAGGACGCTTAATTCGGCAGATCTCTTGGTCTAGAAAAGAGACAAAGACAAAATGAAAGAGAAGAAAGGAGTGAGAATAAGCAGAAGGAATTAAAAAAAGAGTCTTATGTGTGGAATGTCATAACAGTAGTCAGCAATTTAATTTTCATGAGAGGATGAATAATGTAGACAGACCACACAGCAATGCAAAAGATAAACATTAGAGAATTGTTGATGATAAATCTTAAATAATTACATCTGCACGCTCTTTAAAAAATGATAGATCATCTAATTTCAACTTGACAGACTTTAAATGTGTTTTTAGGGTGAGTGGTGCATAACAAATAAAACTCATACTTCATATTTTAAAGACATTGTAATTGTTATAATTTAAAGAATAATACACTACTAAAAAACAAGTTTTATGAAAGTTCTTCACTGGGCATCATACTAATATTTCCATCAAATGTACAGTTTGTTTTATTGCAAATCCCTCCAAATATTTGCGAAAATCCAAAATTATATTTGTACATTTTCAAATATAACTCTACACTCATTTATAATGAATCACTGTGATGAATAATGATGTAGCTATTATATATTTAATGTGTGTTCTGACACACATGCACATGCAAGCAATTGCTTTTTGTAAACAAATGCCTGACAAATGCTTTGGCTGTATTCACCATAGTGCTTGTCTTCTGAGAGCTATGATTAATTTTCCACTTTCTGCTCATCTCCGTCTGTCTTTAACTTCTTCTTTCATAGCTAGAGCTGCAGAGAGGCTTGGTTTCCAATACCACAGTGAGCAAGCCACTGGCTTGTCAATAAAGTAATCATTACCTCTAAATTGAGTTTGTGCGCCTGGCTGACCAAAGACACTTGAAAGGCGGTGGCTACTGTGCTCTAGATTCAATATTTTGATGCGAGACATCACAGTCTATCTAAGCTGGTTTAATATATCTGTGCATTTACACTCCCAAGCATTTACATATTCGTGCTAGGAAGTAACTAGCTAAAAGGCTACAAAGCTGTTGTTCTTGTTCCATTGATCCATCTCTACAAAGCTCCTCCAAAGATCCTTGATATTACTGAGAGAAATAATTTAGCATTACCTGTTTAAGAAATGAACATTGTGTGTAAAAAAAAAATGAAAATGAGAGTATGAGTATGAGTATGAGTAAGAGTTCAATGCTTTAAAGAAGGAGGCCATAGTTCCTAAATGACAGCTAGAAATTTTAAATGGGCCTCTGAAAGACCTCATTCACTGTGAGATGCCTGCTCTATTCTATAAAAATGGACTAATATTCAACCACCGTGAGAGCACTTTCTCTGTGCTTCACTCACCATGGACATGACTCGCACCAAGAACTGAACAAAGAGCCTAACAGCATTCAAAATGTTTGACCACAGTGGAGAGGAAGTGGGTGCTGGTTAATGGTGAATGTAGAAAGCTTTAGGAATAAGCCTGCTTTTGGACCTTCTCTGTATTTGTGTGTGTGTGTGTGTGTGTGTGTGTTCAGGTTGGCTATAGTTGTAGCGCCAGCTTTTTGAAAATGTCCTCACAAATAGTAAAACATGTCAAAAACCACTGTGAGGACATGGTCCTCACTATTTGAATGCTTATGAACTGACCAGATGCAAATAGAAATATCTAATATTTGTCACAACTTTCATTTTCTGCTTTCAGGTTTGGGTTCAGCTTTGGGTTCGCCATCTGTTTGATCTGTGAACTTGGGGAGAGCAGTTGAAGTACATTTTATGAATAAATATACGAAGGAAGATGTCCTAAATTTAGGTTATATAGACCACAATAACCACCGGCATGCAAATTTCCTTAATATTCCATAAATAAGGACGCAATTCTAACAGTTATCTATAGCTGTTTACTATTCAGTGAAACAGAGCAAAAATTCCTGAAATTAATATTTCGTTTTAATGCAACAAAAATAGAGTAATTTGAAAAGGAAACAATCTGCCTAACAGCTGTTGAGGTGGTTCCTGTCACATCATTCAACCACTGACCTACTCAAAAGTAAGAAAGCTGTTTAATTTTTATTCTGTGATCTGCCCTTTAACAGTAATATTTAGCTTCAATAAATCAACTGTGCAATTCCACCCCATGGTTTCAAAGGGTAAAACTGTCTTGCACTTTTTGCCGGTGGTTATTGTGGTCTATGGTTATTGTAGTCAATGTCTCTAAAAACCACAAAATAGCATTCAAGCATGATTATCTAAAAGAGCAAAATGAGGCACAACACACACGCACACAAACAAACAAAAAAAAAGGATTATTTCCACTATAACAAAAGAAAGCAAAATAACAGATGCTGGAACAAAGTAAGATGTCTTGCACAGAATATAATGTAGCAATCAATGTGACACTTGAAAAAGCATGTTTTTGAACTTCATGTCCTTTGAAAACAGTCTCAAGGATTACTGGAATCTTCCCCCCACACACATTAGCAGAATATCCTTTAAAACCGCAGAAACACTGTGATACACCAAGGTCAGTATGTACAACCTGACAAACAACACATCCTTTTAATTCATAACACAGAGATAGAAAATCCATCCGTGTTCCACAGTAAATGAACGAAACCAATAAAAAGATTGTACACATCCTGAAGATAATTGAAAATAGAAGCACATGCCTAACATCACCCAGAGGCTGTACACAATTTATAATATGGAAATGTGTTGTATTTGTCTTGTGCTCGCTAATTTATTATTTGTATTTTTTATTAGACTGTCCATTTTTATATCTATCCATCTGATATGTCAGTTTTGAAATACAGAGCATGTTTGGCCCATTGCAATATGGGTTTATAAGCTGAGGGTTAACCGCAGCTACGTGACCCCTAGAAATAGAGAAGCTGAGAGTCTTGTCTATCAATCCAGCCTGGAGAGCAAGGGCCATCAAAGGGCAGAGAAGAATAATGGGGCCACTGAGGACTCCTGGTGGAGGACTCTGCTTTACAGTAGTATATTGGTTTTCTTTCTCAAGCAAGTCTCAAAGCACTCAGTATTGTAAAGATATATTGCTACTGTCAGTCACTATGATCATAGCAAGGGTGTATAACTTATAGGTTGTCTTCAAAATGTTAGCATCAATTGTTAACTTCATTAGCAAGCTTCATTAAAGGAATGGTTCACCCCAAAATGAAAATTTTATGAAAATTTACTCAGCGTCAGACCATGCAAGATTTAGATGATCGGAACAGATTTGGAGAAATTTAGCATTGCATCACTTGCTCACCAAAAGATATTCTGCAGTGAATGGGTGCCGTTAGAATGAGAGTCCAAACAGCTGATAAAAACATCTCAATAATCCACAAGTAATCCACCCAACAAGTTCATTAAGTCATTTTTAACTTCAAACCATTGCTTCCAGCTAAAATAAGTCCTCTATCCGTAATTGCTTTCTCCAGTGAAAAAGTCTTCTTGTCTGAATCAAAAGAACAATATGCACAGATCAAGCACCTCTTACAAGCAAAAAAGGTCCAAAACAGTGGATTTTGGTGAGAGCGGAGTTTTTCAGTGGAGGAACCATTATAGATTATTGACTGATTATTGTATTTTGACCAGATGTAACGGTTTATAGTTAAAATGCCTTAATGATGGATTTGTTTCTTACAAACAGAAATGCAAGTGATATAACTGTATCACTCTCACTAGGTGTATTTTAATATGTTCCAATATTCATATTCGTGTCAGACCTATTTATATAGAAAGCATTCTGACATTTTACGGTTCCATAAATGAAAAAGGTTAGGTGTCACAAAAATCAGCTTTTAAATAACTAGTCTATTTAACATTTATGCATATCAAATTTATGTACAACTACATTTATGTACTCAGAAAGTTCTGTTGATTAACATATAATCAGATTCAGTTAGTAACTTAAGAACAGGCTCATGTATTTAGCCCCGTGAGACTCACAGTAATGACTTCACGAGTTATCTCAGTGGTCGCCTCAGTGATGACCTTGTCAGTGATCTCAGTGTTGGCTCATTGATTGACTTGTCTTTGACCTCATCTGTTTAACTCATTGGCAGGTAATTGAGTCATCACCTTATCATTCTCATTTTACACTAGACAGATGTCTTTCTCCAAAGGAGATAGTAGACAGTGTGCTATTTACCTTTGCATTTATTCATTTGACAGCTGCTCAAAACCAACTTACAGTACATTCAGCATATACATTTTATCAGTAAATGTGTTCCCTGTTTTTATCCACAGTGATGTATTTCTGACCTCCACACTCAACAGAAAAAAGCTGTACCTTCTGAAATAGCTTGGGTATTTCACCATGTGTAGCAGTCTGTGTCCAGTTTGTTTTTCTTGCAATATCAGATGAGGCAATTTCAAGTATCTAAGAATGCCTGAACTAATTGATCAGCAAGGTTGTACTCCGTTAGCATTACCCAGAATCCACTGGAGGCGGAGGCAGAGAAGAGGATGGTGGAGTCCATAATGAACAAGTCTGCACATCCTCTCTATAATGAGTGCTATAATAATCTTGGAACACCTTTAGCCACCAGCTGATTCTACCATTATGCTGTAAGAAGCACCACTGGTGATCCTTCCTGCCTGCTGCTATCAGACAATACACCACTGTCTCCTCCTTTCCCCACAGATCCTCTTCCACACATTACGGTTGACAGAAACCCCATGAGGAGTGATAACATGGCACTGCCTTGACAGTTGTTCTCATTCCAGGGCACAATGGCATTACCAGCTAATGCATTTACATTCTGCACTAAATTGTAATGCAAATGCATTTGTATTTTGCACACAGGCAGTGTCATTGGACTTTGTTTTGTCTTGCACGCAAAGTGGCATTTGTTGCACTTCATGTTTGATACATCTGTTGTTTTGTGCTGGAATAGCTTCTCTATCTGTTCATTCATCTATCTATCCAAGTGGAACTACAAAAAAAATTATGAATAACAACACTGTAAATTTTTTTTTTTTTCCTTGAGCACCTCTTATATCAACAAGAATCACAAAGAATTTACATTTTTCTCATAATGTCACTGCCTGCGGTTTCTCTTGTCGTCGGCAGAGGTCACTGTTTCCCAGATACTGCTATTTATTATATATAGAGCGAGCACTTTCTAATTAAGGCTAAATTTGCAACCCTTATTTATTTTATTCATTAAATTTGGAGTAAAAAAAATTTATAAAATTTAATTTCCATGTTTATTTCATGTTAGGAATTAACAAAATCACACCAGCCAAGTCCCAAATTTTAGTAACACTTCATATAACATTTTAGTAACTTAATAAAATCTAAATAGAAAATAAAACAGCTCATTTAATATTAATAATAACCATATGAACATGGTTGGTGATCAACTTCTGAAGAGTAAGCACCTCCTTTCAAGGACCAATGAAATAAAATAAAATAAAATATTAAAGGTGTATAGTGCTTCAGGAAATCCAGTCCATGGGTTGAATATATGAGGGCTGATTATGTTGAGGAATACTATTTGTCAAATGACTCATACTTTGATGTCAAGCCTGAAATCTTACATTTGCAGTGCAACAAAAGAAGATGAATTGACTCTTGGCAAATTGATAGCAATATCAAAGTAAGTGTTATGCTGCAAATAAAACAATGCAACTGACCTTTTGCTGTCAATATGTTAATATTAATTTTTTTTTCCTGATATCAAGCAGAGATCTGTTTATAGTTATACTGGAAAACCTTCCACCTGCATGTTTCTATTGTTAAAAATGTTGCTGGTTTATGCAATACTAATGTATCTGTATACAAATTGTATTAGCATTTGTGATTTAATTGTGAACCTTTGCATGTTTAGCGTTTACAACAGCATAAAAGGTCAACATTTTGACTGACACTCAGATGTGCTACCAGTAAGAATATTATTTTAATATTTCCCTTTGATCTGAAGCGCACCTCGCATAGCTGTTAAAATTACTACACGCTCAATATCGAACCAGGTTTAAAAAAGCGCTTGCCAATGATTATAAGAGAATAGCACCCTGTCTCAGTAAATCATAAACCTCACACCTGCTGTTATAAAAGATCATTTTCCACTTCAAAGATAAAATTTGTGTTTTTGTTTGTTCCCATTTGGCTGCATTCAGCCTAGTGCAGGCTTTCCAGTGTCATAGTACAACATCCAGTCCTGGAAACTGCACTATACTTTATCTCATACTTGATTGACCTTTGAGAAACGAAATGTTTGTGGATCAAAGCACTTTATAAAGTTTAAAAAATGAATTATTTATACTTTATTAATAAGTCTTGAAGGTTAAGCCTGGAGATTTAACTGCAAAATAACATCACGTGATTCTATCCAAAATAATACGTTCTATTACTAGACGTTAGGTATTACATAGTAAGGATTCCTATCTGCTAGACAGGTTAAAGTTAAATCTGTATCTGTATCAATTTTTTTCTTGCTACACCGGTACTCCTTCTTACTCTGTTTAACATGCCAAATGTTACTAAATCTTTTTGTAGAATATTGTTTGAGTTTTGAATTTCCCTTTGTGGTTGATTGTTACAATGGCAGCCAATGCTATTAGACACTCTAAATTCCTCCATTATGCTCATTACTGCAGAAAGATTCTGCACTGTTATCGCAGTGTTCTACTCTCAGGGATTTCATTTAAATTGTCCACCATGAGTTTAAAGGGTAATTCATTTTAGTTTGCTGCTAAGCTTTACAGGCTGGAAAAACTTAGTAGTCTAACTTCAAAACATGCACAATCCTCTTTTTTGCAAGTAAAACAAAAATTGTTTTTATACTAAATAAATATAAAGGGATGATAATTGCTACGTGCTTTTTAATTTAGATTTTAATTCTGCTATCAGTGTAGAGCTAGTTTTTTTCTTCTTCCTTTTTTTTTTTTTTGCATAAATGGAGGAAATATGACTTTATATGAGCTATCAGTGATTCTCATTTCTTTATAATAAAGACATTCAGAAAAAGAATATAAAAAGCCAGAATGTCTAGCCAGACTGGATAAGGATTAATGAATTCTTTGCTGGCATATAGAAGAAAAGGTGTGGACAAAGATATAATGGTCCTAGTACTTTTGATACTCTCTTGAAAGCCTTTCAGTTACAGAAAAATCCAAGAGATTCAGGGACCAAAGATGCTTGAATAAAAGTGAGAAATGGTCTGGTATTTAAACATATAAAAACAAGTGAAAGAAACAAAGAGAGAAAGTGATTTCGCAGTCACACTGATTTTTTCCCCCTTTATTTTCAGTAAAATGTCTGAACTTAAAAATTTACTGGAGAAACAAAATTGCATAAGATTTGTTTTAAAATAATATTTATTATTTTTATTTTTTGAACCTCATTTGTTTTTTAAGCATTAACTAATAATTAACAATATTTAGTGAGGTTTATATAAGAAAACAAGAAAAAAATAACATTTGAAATATACTGCAGAATAAGTCACACTAACTAACAAAAATATTTATTATTATATTAAGGGCGGCCCTTCTGAAAAGTGGGCTGAATCTGATTTACTAACGTCAGAGTCATTAACTGTTTTCGATTTAGTTTTGCAGGTAAGGGGTAAAGAAGAAGAGTTTACCTTTAAGAAACCCATTACCTGGTTGTCCACTGTGGCAAGGTAATGGAGTGAGTGCATTAGCAATTGCTCACATATACAAGCACCAGATGTCAGGAACCCCCTCAAGCACAGCCTATCAACCCCCCAGACAAAGTGCCTTAAAAACTTCCCCCGACAGGCTGGACCCTACTGGAATATTTATATGTTTTATTAATAAGTATAGATGTGAGTGTTATGTGAGTTTATATTGAATTCCAAATGTGGCATTTCCCTGTGAGTTGGACGGGAGGTATATGTTTCAGCCTGTCTCCTGCCCGTTGAATTAGAACCTTCTCAGCGCACTGTGGTTTTGCCTTGGCGCTCGTGGACCACCAGGACCATGTGTAGCCACAAGTCTCATTCTGTCCTGGATCCCTCTCCATTCTCATCAGGGAGATTGGGACAGGATAGAGGGGTAATAGGGTGTGAAGAGAGGGGAAATGCGCCACATCTCACTGCTTCTCTAAAGGGAAGACTGTATTTCTCCATCTGCCTCCAGATGCCTGTCAGATTATGGTCTGCTTTCCCTGTCTTCGGCTAAGCATTGGAGGATTGAGTTGGGGAATCTAATTAAAAGGGTTTGTCACACCCCTCTGTTCAGAAGCATGGAGTGCTGGCGGGAGTTGGAGAGCCATCATCTGTATCATGGGCACGGTAATTGTTTTAGAGCAGTTTTTAAGGAGTAAAATAAATCTGAAAATGAATCACTTCAGTTCAGTTATTATACATTGTCAAAAATAAATCGTACCATTTCTATAATACAATAGCACCGAGTTATCATTTTAATCTACACTGACAAGCAAACAATGCTATTTTTTGTTTTAGGTTTCGCTAAAGTATGAAATCACAATGTTTCATCTAGATACAAGCTTTTAAGGTGGTCTGATTTTTTGTAATATTTGCAAAAGTATCCAGAGATAAACATGACAAATGAAAAGAACCAGTGAGAAAAAAAAAATGCTGTTCTGCAACATCCCAGAGCCTCATCTGTCAGTGAGTGATTAATGTGATATCTAGAGGCTATGCTTAGCTAGCGCCTTTCGTACCAATACAAGATTAATCACTTTGAAATTGAAAGGGAGTATTACTGATATCATATCATGTTGGTTGATTGGTGTTGAGATTGTTTTTAATCCCTTTATGTAAATATAACTTAAGCATAACTATAACTTTGTGTAAATCACTTGTAAAGCACCTACTACATGGCAGTGTTGGGGAAGCTGCTACTTCTGTGGTTAAACTACAGTCAAAATGTTTTTAAAGATGTTAGTTATACACATTATGTATGTTTTTAAATGTATACAATATATAATTATTAATAGTATATATATATATATATATAAAGCTGTAACTGTCTGGCACAAAAAAACAGCAAATGTTTTGGATAAATGAACAATCACAATTAACACAATTAATCACAATTAACATCAAATGGAAACTGAAAAATGTACCTACATTAAATACTAACCAGAATAGAATAACTAGAACACGAACAAATATTTAGCTACATGAGATTCAAATACAATGTGAAAAATTTGGTAAAAATCTGTGTAAAATCTGGTAAAAAAAATTCTAAATTTCACCACAATGTTTTCCAATGCTACATAAATAGCGAGAGAGCTGTTTTAGACAAACTGGTTCAAAGAGAAAGAATCTTTTTTTTTTTTCACAGGTTTGAGAGTGAGAGGACCACTTAAAATGAACTGATTCACTAGAATGAATCTGACTTGCTAGCACTACATATGAAAAAGCAAACTGTTTAAGAAGAACTGATTCACTAGAAAGAATCAGACACATGCTAGAGAGAGCGCAGAGGTTTGTTGGTCACCTCAGCTCTGTAAGTGAAGCTGCATGCACAATACAACATAACATTACAAACTCTTAAAAAAGAGGCGTTTGAAAAAGTAGCTTGTTAGTGGGCAAGCTACACTGTTGTAAAAGCAGCTGATCCAAGCATCACACAATGTAGTTAAATGAGTTACATTTGATAGTTACTCCCCAGCACTCTTTAAATGTAAATACCAAAGTATGTTTTTACTTTTAGTCTTTGATCCATAATTAAGGAACATTACTTCCTGATTATTATTCACTTGGCAAAGCTGAGCCATTATGCAAGTATAGCCAGCTTTTAATCTACCTGTCCTGTCGCCCTCTAACACCAACAAGTATGCAAAGTTACTCTAATTTTAATGCATATAAAATGGCTCTAAAGGCAAGAAGAACAGATAATGCTACAAATGTGTCTTGGGATGGAATGAATTATAAACAGGCAGAGATAAGGAAACCCTTCCTCCCAGGGCTTTCATAGCCAGCAGTTATTTTCTGCAAGCCTCTGTAACATGATTCAGTATTTGAGAGTATGCGAATCATGGGAGTTTCTTGACAGAGACATGCTCTGCAGGGAATACTGTATTTGTCAAGCTGTTATTGCAGTTGGTTTCTTGATTATGCATTTGAGTGATGGACAACTGCTGCAACTTCCATTTGGGAAACAATAAGACTGGATCCCCATGCACATGTTTGGATGCACGTTTTTTCCTACATTCTTGTAACTCTGAAGCAATGTTATCAAAGAGATATCCCCCTCAAACAGCTCTGGGGTCAGGAAAATGAAATGACAGGTGCCAAAAGCATGTGGGTTATTTTGGGATGATTGATTTATCATGACTCAATCAACCATCAGCTCTACCCCTCCTCTCCCGTATCTCTGCACAGATTAAAAAGATGGGGGAAAAAAGCGAGTATGTGTGGTGTGGATAGAACGAAGGGTCAGATATGATGGGAGTTCGTGCGGAGTAATGGAGATGTATTATTTTGGGTGATATGAAGAATTGCTCTTTATCCCCGCTGATTGAATTCGAGGCAGGGAGATATTGATCAGATGAGCCATCTCTTTCTTTTCCTCTCATATTACACTTTCCCTTCATTTTCTTTGTTTTGTTTTTTTTCTTCTGAAAAGAGACACTATGGATTTCTTGATTCATTTAATTAAAACAACACCGACCCAGTGGCATTTTGGTGAAAAATACTTTTATTTCTACTTTAGTTCAATTACAGTAACTCAAGTTTGATTCCTCTATTGAGTTGAAGGTCGATAGAACTGTTCTTTTAGTAAAAAACTGAATTTATTTACAGACTTTTCCTCCTCAGGCTCTGTTTAAATTGACATTTTAAGGAATTAACCTATGGCTCCTAACCCGTAAATGTTTGATAAAAAAAATCCTCAAAGTATAATAAAACATGTTGTACACTCTTTAAAAAAAAGATTATTTATTGGCATCTACTGCTCCATGAAGCATATTTTACATCCATGGAAACGTTATACTGCACCAAATTTTCTTAATAGTGGAAAAAGTTTCTTTAGATTATTAAAATATTCTCAACATTAAGAGAAAAAAAGGTTAATTAAAGAACTGTTCACTGAAAAGTTCTTTTGGGAACCAAAAAAGGTACTTCTATGTCATCGCTGCGAAACACTTTATTTTTAAGAGTGTATATGCCAACAACATGCACATTTTTTTTCTTTATTATCTTCTCAAATACAGGAAGAAACTTATTAATCTCTTACTAATCCATGCCTCCCCTCACTGTCAACAAGAGAGGGAGAATCTGTCAGTGATTCTATGTGTGTGTCTCACTGCATGGAGGATTAGTGCTCATTAGGCACAGCCTTGAAATAATGAGACTCAGCTTTTAGGACATAAAGGCCAGAATAATAGACAGCAAACTATCCTATTCATCTCTTTCTCTCTTCCTCTAAGCCATCTTCCTTCTTCACCCATCACTGCTCACATCTCACATTATACCCTAAATAACACCAGAAAAGAGTCTGAGGCCAAGGAAACACATTGTGAACTGACCTGGGATTATAGCACTCCAAATGTAGTGAGGATGTGCAGCTGTCCAATAATATGCAACACTAAGACATGAATTAATTTAATTTATTATTATTATATAAATCTTGTAAATTTGGTGTTGCTTATTTCCTCACACATTTCACACTAATGTAGCGGGAGACAAGAAGAGACAGACCAAGTAAAGGAAAGAGTGGAGCTGGTAGAGGAGTGAAAGAGATTGCCAGTTGAGTTGGATGTGTTTCAATAGGGAATGCCAGCACCAACTGGGATTGAGGCAACATGGCACAAGCCAAGGGAAGATGGAGAGGAGAGGGAAATGAGAATATGACAATAGATGATGCAAAAACGGAGCCAGGGATGATGTGATGTAAGGTGAGAAGATGCACATTATTGATGTCAAACAACTACAAAATGAGGATAATCAAGGAAATGTTGAGAATATCCAGAAACCAAAAGAAAGATTTCCAAATAAAGAAAAGTTAAAGGGATAGATTACCCAAAAATGACAATTCTGTCATAATTTACTCACTGGGGACCAGTTGCTATTTATTTTATATTTTTTTTCATATTATGGATGTCATTGGAGATGTCAACTGTTTGGTTACCCGCATACTTCAAAATATCTTCTTTTGTGTTTATTCAGCAAAATAAATTAATTAATACAGGTTTAGAACAGCTTGAGGGTGAGTAAATGATGACAGAATTTTCATTTTTGAATGAACTATCCCTTTAAATCCAAAAGTGAACATTTTAGCATTATTTATTCACTCTCATGTCATTCGAAACCGAAACCCATAGCCTTTCTTTTTTTTCAGTGCAAAACAAAAGGAGACATTTACTAGTCTCTGTTTTCCAACACACTCTCAAGGCAATTTCATGTTTTGGCGAATTGTTGGCTAATTCATATGAATTTGTACCTTTTTGTTTTACCTTTTTGATCTGCTTACACAGTGATGGTTATGTTTAGGGTTATCTAGGGTTAGGGTTATCTTCCCTTTTCATACAACTGATATCATACGAATTCCTATGAAATCGCCACATGGTAAAATAGTTCAATTTTCCCATAGGGTCAAGTTTATTTTCAAATTTAGGGTCAAATTTCATGCAATTACAATGAATGGGTACCAGAGCTTTCAAGCTACAAAAAGGATGCAAAATCCTCGCGGGAAAGAGCAACTAAGACATTCTTCAAAATGGTGTTCCACAGAAAAAATAAATAATGTTCTGTCATGACAGCTCTCTGAGAGTTTAGCATGGTAATATGCATGGCAATGTTAATGTGTTTGGTCTTAGTGGAATAGATCTGCTACGTTGCTGCTGCGGCAGACTTGCTATAGCAAATACATCCACAGACATGCTACTATATGAGCATGTAGGAAATACTGCTGCTGCACATATAACATATGTGATCCTGGACCACAAAACCAGTCATAAGTCGCACAGGTATATTTGTAGCAATAGCCAACAATACATTGTATGGGTCAAAATTATAGATTTTTCTTTTATGCCAAAAATCATTAGGATATTAAGTAAAGATCATGTTCCATGAAGATATTTTGTAAATTTCATACCGTATATCAAAAATTTATTATCATTAGTAATATGCGTTGCTAAGGACTTCATTTGGACAACTTTAAAGGCAATTTTCTTAATATTTAGATTTTTTTTTTTGCACCCTCAGATTCCAGATTTTCAAATAGTTATAGCTCGCCCAAATATTGTCCTATCCTAACAAACCATACATCAATGGAACGTTTATTTATTCAGCTTTCAGATGATGTATAAATCTTAATTTCAAAAAATTGACCCTTATGACTGGTTTTGTGGTCCAGGGTCACATATATGAAATAACCCCATGTATAACATACATGAAATTATCCCGTAGCAGATCTATACAGGTGGAGCTGGGGATGTTGAAGGGTTTCTGAAGCATGCTACAACTGCTACAGCAAGCACTAGCCAAGTATTTGAATGTTGAGCAGCAAGCTCATTGGCGGCTGATGCAAAAAGAAACCAATCAGCTGAGCCATGTGAATGATGCTGTAATTAATTAGATTGAGTTAGAACTAACGCCATTGACCAACACCATCTAGAGTTTCATGACAGAACATTGTATTCATATGAATTTTGAATGACATGAAAGTGAATAAATGACAACATAATTACATTTTTACTATCCTTTAAAAAATCTGCACGTTTTTTGTGTTTATATGCCTCAGACTTATTAAAACACTCTGCTATCACAGATGAGATCTCAGTGCCCTTCCTTGGCCTCCAACAAGTTTGTTTTCCAATATTTCTAAGAAGTTACTTTTATTCTTTTTTTCATCCCTCTCTCCTTCTTTGAGATGTACATCCTGTCAGTTTCATGTGTGCCTTCCACATCCTCCTTTAGGGCAATCTCTGGAGAGAGAGAGAGTGTGTGTGGAGTCTCTGAGTGGCAGAGATAAGCCGGCATCAATGCTACAGGTTTAACCACAGCCAGACGCAAACCAAAGAGAGACAACTGCGGGGCAAACAAACGATTCGCCCAAACATGTTTGACAACGAGACGCCTGCTCTCCGGTTTCATTCTTCACACTTTGAAGTGCAAATGACATTGACAGACAAACAGGCATGTTCAGGGTTTGCATTATTTATTTATTTGGAATTCGGATATGGGCTAAGAAAAGAGGCCTGATGTTCCAAGGTGATAAGATGCCTGAAGGTTAAGTTGTAGATTTTGCTTTCTCTAGTTACTGCTGCGGTTAGATAAGGCGATTGGCATGGCAGTAGAGCAATATGAAAAGCACTTTTAAAAGGCGCCCTGAAGGTTGGTCCTCCTGACGGATCCTTTTATCCTGTTGAACATGGGCGTTCATATTAAATGTTTAGCATACACATGAAGCGACTGCAGAAACATGAATGTGAGGTCTCGATAAAAAGCAAGAACTGTAGGAAAACCTAAACATTACCTCAAAACCAATAGTATTCCAACATATTGCATCATAATTTTAGGTAATAACATCCTACATCTGAACACAATCTTTTAGTCCAGGAAGCTGTAAAGGTGAAATGTGCAATGACATCACTTGTATGACCAAACTGAATTGCAAAAATAATGACTATTTTCAAACAGGTTTTCTGAATACTCCCCAACTGTCATTCTTTACAACTTATAGTTGTCCATGCACATTAACCTGCCATCACCTAAATGATAGTATCTATTATGTAATTAAACTAGTTAATATTTTTTATTATTATTATTATTATTATTTTATATATTATGATTATTATGATTATTTTTATTTTTTAAAAATCCTTCTACTTCCTGAAGAGCATAGATAATCCAAAAGTAGGCAGAAGGCATGCAGTAGATTTATTTATTTATTTATTTATTGTCAGAAAAGAAGTAAACATGTAAATGATGTAGATGCCTTGTATCATAAATGAAACATACACTGTTTTCGGGTCAGTAAAACAATGTTTTTCTATTGTAGTCATTACATTCTACCACCAATTAATGTTGCACCTTACTTCAAGGAACCTAGAATGATTTTTCTGATAGTTCCAACACACACACACATTCAAAAATGCTTAAAAAGTATTAATCGGTAAGATAGGCTATATATATATGTATGTGTTAAAATATGTTACACTGCTTTGTAAAGGTTATTTCATCTTGCTTTCGAATCTGCCTGTCAGGATGGGTTTTTCCTTTCGGTAATTAAATAATTAAGCCCACGCTGCTGTGGTGAGAGATAAGTGCTAGAGGGAAAATTTTAGCATATTAATTAGTAGTGATTTAGTATCCGCTCCTGCTCCAATAAAGACCTGAAATCAATCGCCCCTCACAGAGGACGTACTCTCCCTCTCCTTGGATCTTTATTTGGTTGCAGATGCACTTTCGTCCCAACCTCTCTTATTAAACGTCGTTTTTCTGCTATGCAGAGCATCTTAGTTAATGCTCCTGATACAGAGAATTTGAGTATTTAATTACTCATAAAAAATATATGTAAATTATTATTTATCTAATGCATGCTTAGGCTGAAGTGCCTATTTCTAATTAGGACTCTGGCCCAAAAGCAAAGCTTTATCTGAAAAAAACAAGGTTGATGGTTGTTTTGGACTCACATGATGTGAATGAAGCAAACATTTCTGACTGAGGCCTGATTGTGTGAGAGCACTCAGGTTGAAGTAGAATATTCCCTGCTTTTCACGGAGAGTGAGATTTATTTGGTCCTTTATACACTCACAGCTTGCGAAGCTTCATGAGTCTGATTAGCTCAGCTCACAGTGCGAAAGCACACTGTGGCATGTCCCTTTTTCCCAGATAAAATGTTCCGGGAAGGACGCAGTGAGGAGTTTAGCACAATTTGAAGCTAGTTTTTTTGTTAACCCTGAATTCCTTCCAATTACGCCCAGTCAACCATTTCACAGTGTGAGAGTGAGCTCTGCGTGTCCCATGCCTTCTGCCTACTTTTGGATTATCTATGCTCTTCAGGAAGTAGAAGGATTTTTTTTATCAAAATAATAATAATAATCATAATATATAAAATAATAATCTGAAAAACACCTCACTGTTGGCATGCTGCTTAGCTCTGGACTCATGCTATTTCTCCCTCTCCCTTTTGTGAAATTGTATTTATCATTTTCATATCGTTCCTCCCAACCACTTTGTTGCTATCCATCTCTCCACTACACTACGCCACCTCTCTTAATTTGAATTTTCCATGCTGTTTCTGGCTCTCCGTATTCTTTTCCCTCACTCTGCATCATCATCATGTCCCTCTCTCTCTCTTTCTATCAGAGCTGTCATCTCTCTTTGTCTCCAAACACACTGATAGTGTTCCCAGTATGTTTCCTCAAGCCCATTACACAGACTGTGTGTACGTGTGGGTGTGTGGAGAGATGTGACATGAGAATGCAGTTGCCGTGTTTGGAGGGTCTAACAGCTGAGACGCTGTTAGATAGGCCATTTGGGGAGGGCGATGAGAGCTAACTGGTGTTCATAAGATGTGGCTGTCAGGCAGGATGTTGATGAATGAGTGTCTACAAGAGGTGGCTGAGCAGGATGGATTTTAGGCAGTTGATAGAGAATGTTTGATGCTTGCTGAGATGAAGTGTAGTTGTTTCAAGCTGAATCTTGATTGGTAATGGGTTGGGTGGGCTGATATAACTCAAACAGACAGGGCTTGAGGTGAGTGAGAGGCCCGGCAGAGTTATCTGCAGTGTGCAAAGGGCAATATAGACTGAAACAGGACCGATAACTAGTCAGGTGCAACCTTACTAACAAACAAGGTGAATGGAAATTGTAAGAAACTTCTGAAGAAGGTAAATCGATCAACACTTGTTGCTGGGGGAATTATATTTAAATGAAATCAATGTGTTTTGGCACACCAAGTCTTCATCAGGATATAAAGAATACAAATGGAGAGAAACTTTTTCATTATAAAACAACAGGAAGGTCCAACCATCAAATAGAAAAGATTTTTTAATCTTATTAAAGTGCAGTCTGCAAAGTGCTTTAAATATTATTATAATATGGGGCTGTTGAATGCTTGAATCTGATTGGCTGATGAACATTCTAAGGTGTGCAATTATTTTCAGGGAAACACACACGGATAAAATAGGTCCAGGCAGGTCTTGACCACATTACATGTCCATATCACTTCGCCAAATGATTTCAGTTATTTCAAAGGTCCTTAAAACAGCAAAAGAACCAAAACGCTGCTCTTGATGATGAAGAACTTGCAGTTTCGCAATTAGTAGAGACAGTGCTGCCGAACACTGTTCAGAGACGCACAGATTCAGGTAATTCACACACACTTAATCTATTTATCCCTCTCTCTCTCTCTCTCTCTCTCTCTCTCTCTTAAAATTTAGTCTGCTATCAATGGCTCAAGCCTCCATTACTAGGTCTAAAATTATGTTTTGGAATTAGAAACGGAGGCGTGGGATGAGATACATAACAATATTTGAGGTGTGTTAACCGTAGTATAAGCTGAATAATTGACTCTGGTCCGCTGAATTATTAGAAAATAATGTACACCCGAGGTGTAACGGCCACTCCGCACATCAGCACCTCGGGTGTGCATTATATTCAACGGACCCGGAGTCAATTATTCCTTACTTACAACATTATTACTACTACTACTACTACTACTACTATTAAAATAATAATAATAATAATACGAACTTCCTGTTCATCAAAGGATTCAGGGAAAAAAAAAATTTTTCCACAAAAATATTAAGCAGCACAGCTGTTTTCAACATTGATAATAATATGAAATTTGGGCACCAAATCAGCATATTAGAATGATGTCTGAAGGTAGTGGCTGCTGAAAATTCAGCTTTGCTATCACATGAATGAATTACATTTTAAACTATGATAAAATAGAAAACAGTAGTTTTAAATCATAGTAATATTTCCACATTATTATTGTTTTTTACTGTATTTTTAATTAAATAAATGTAGCCTTGGTGAGCAAGAGAGCCTTTTTTCATAAACATTACAAAATCTTACAGACCAAACTGGTTATAGCTCTAGGAAACAGTCTAACTAGTGTGTTCTAAATGCTTCAGTCTTAAAAATGATACCACTGTCCTTCATAGCTGATTATAGCTTTAGGGTTAGACTTACTGCAATGGGAAATGTGTTATGTTATGTTGAGTGCTAATACTAGCCAGCACAATACTAGCCACTGTATGCCAGCCTAGCACATTTTTCACAGCTTGCGCATCGAGGGCCTTTTAAGATGTCAAGGCACTTTTTTTGTCCAGCAGCACAAATCTGCAGAAAGGCTGAATTCTAACCTCACTTTGCCACCGTCCAATGTGCTAAAAGACATTTAAACAAGACCTATTGGCCCTATGGCGTCTCTCTCAAGCACACGAAGGCACACACTTCACGGGCAGCCAAATATACCTGCATTCTTCCTTCCTCCAGACATTTTCTCATCAAATGCCTATTTGGTAGCATGGGATTACTCAGATCCTCTCAGGTGTGCACACACACTTACAAGCAATTGGGTGTGTGTGTGCATCCTTTTGAAGTGGCACATGGGCATGTGCGCACACACACACTCACATACAATCAGCATCATATTACTCAAAAGAAACCAGGCTTTAGAAGATCTGAGATACACAACAGGTCCAAAAGTATGTGGACAACACCTTCTAATTAACGGGTTTGGCTATTTCAGCTCTAACAGGTCCAAAAAAATCCAACATACAGCCATGCAGCCGAACATTTATAATAGAATGGGGACCTTTTCTATTTTTCTGTGCACAAAGCGGGGATCATAAAGAAATAGTTTACTGGGTTTGGTGTGGAAGACCACATCTAAACCTCACTGAACACCTTTGGGATGAATTTGAGCGGTGGCTGTGAGCCAGACCCCATCAACGAACATCAATGCCTGACTTCAGAGATGCTCTTGTCTGAAAAGATGTAAATGCCAAGCCATGTGAAACTGGAAGCTATTATAGCAGCAAACAGAGGACCAACTTTTCTCTTCATGCCCATGGTTTAGACATTTAATATTCAACAAGCAAATATGAGTATGGTATTCAGGTCTCCACATTGTTTTGGCTATGTATTGCGATATATTTCAATTTCCATCTCAGCTTATGGTTATTAACTCAGGAGAGTGTTTCTGTAAACGTACAAACATAAATTCTAAATTATACTAATGGAAATTAATGTTCAATTATTTTGTTCTCTAGCAGCAGTATAACTTTCTTTTCCCCATGCCAACCTATTTTACACCTCATAAAATGTTTTACTGTCGTTACCTCCATATGAACAATATATTGCTACATGTCTAAAATTTCTATTTCATACAGACAAATGGAATAAAGTTACAAGTCTCTTGGCATTAAAGTGCTAGAACTTTAGAAAACCATTTACTCCCTAAACTGAAAAATAGGGCCGTTATTGGCTAAACTGTACTTTTTTTTTTTTTTTTAAGTTTTATTGTGCATAAAATGGAATGGATTTCATTTAGACAATGGGATCATATTTCTTGTAATTCTGATTAAGATAAAGTGTGTAGCTGGAAAGTACTTGCATAAGTCAGTAAGTCAAAGGCTTGAAATTTAACGTGTGTTTTATATCAAACTATTATAATGCTGATTGTTTTGGCCAGTTATGATTTAATATGACCTTTTGTTGAGGAGGCCTTGGCATACAATGTGTGTGTGTGTGTGTGTGTGTTTGCACCATAATTTCTAAACAAGGGTTAAGTAAATCAAACAAAACTGAAAACTGAACCCTGTGGAACATCATTTTTAAATATTTGTATAATCATTTTATTATTAATAAAAAAAAAAATGCCAGGATTTACAACCATAAGTTAATTATGAAGAATCCTTCGTAAGTTAATGATCAATAATTAATTTTGCCTTGTTTTCCAGTAAAAAATATATTAACATGCTTAGAAAAAATACATTTACTTGAGAAGCAAAATTGCATAAGAAAATAAATCTTGAATTAAAGATTCAATATGTTCTAAGATCTTTCTCACAAAGTAAATTATTTTAAATTTCAGGATGTTTCGATATTTTACTGGAAAACAAGACAATAATACTGATTAAAAGTTATTTTTGCAGGGTACACTGTAAGATTCCTAGGTTGTAATTTGGCAAGTCTGATATTTTATCTAAACGTTGTGCTGCTGATAAAGAATAAATGCAGTGGGAAATAAGTTTAACTTATTTTGGACAGATTGTATAAAAAGAATGTCTAGGTGAAATATTGGCATTACTTAGAAAACAATGTAACCTTGAGATGTCTATATGAAATGACTGAAATGAAACTAGGATTTTATTGTGGATTTGAACACATCTGGAATAAGCATCCCAAATCAGGACTTTATATTTTATAATTCCATGAAGAAGAAAAAAATGAATGGAACAATCAAACATTGGCTCAAGGAACAACCAATTTAGATTCACATAACATCCTTGTGCCAAACTCCAAGTAACATGCAGATTTATTTCACAATTTATCAAAAAAATTGCCAACCTTTCTGAAAACTACCCTGCACCACACATCTAACACAATTTCCCAGCAGTGCACACCATCCTTTCTGATTATGTCCTCTTTTTCATATGTAAATCTGAAGCTGAAAAGCTGACAGCCAACACAGTGTTTTAAGCTCAAATGTAAATTTCCTTTAAGTAACTCCCAGACCACAGAACAAGAATACAAATCCTTTGACTTGGAAATTCAGAGGGGATATTTCATCCATAGATCCCAAACTCCCAGCCCAGGGATCAGCTGTTGCGAATAAAGCGAGGCCTACCTCAGCCACCACAACTGAGTATCGCTCTCAAAAACTGGAGGCTGAAAAATTGTACCTGTCATTCTCATACATGTAGAACAGCACTTTTTTGGCATTTCAATTAACTGGAGATTGGGAATCTCACCTAAACTGTCGGTGTGATCGTTGCTTGGTCTCCGGGAGGATTTCAGCACTATTGCTCAGTAGTAGGACATTCCTCAGCAGACTTCATTATTGAACTGCTGCTCTGTGGCTTACAGTCAGATTATATACATAATGACAACCCACAGCTGAATCTTTCCCCTCTATAGAGATGGTATTAAAATGTCATATCTATTTGATGAAATGATGGCAACATCATATTTTAATGTCTGTTGCACTGATAGACATTGTTCTAGTCCCACTGCAGCTAGTGAGACTGAAGTGAAACACTGTGCTATGATTTTCATAACGTATAGTAATGTAGCCAATATCTTCTGATACACAAATACATTTGAGACATTCTTATCCAAACTATAACATGCATTTATTATCTGTATAATAATCTTGGTGACAAAACAAAAGATCTCTATTGCATTTACAATCATTTCTAAGCACCAAAGACGCATTATAATCATGTAAAAATGTGATTAAATATCTAATTTCACATTGTATTAGTACATTCACTGGAAGACTTTCAACTTTTTAAATATCTGTATTAAGTTTTTGATCACCAGAGGCCCCAGCGCTCGTTCATAGTCTGTTCTGAAGCATGTGAAACATCCTTTTTAACCATTTGTATAATCATTTTATCATTAATTATGAAATTGCCAGGAATTTCAACTATAAGTTAATTACAGAAACCTTTATAAGTGTTACGGGGCTGACGAGACATGAGACGTGTGGATCCAAATGCAAGGCTTTATTCATAGACATGGTTAGAGACAGGCAAGGGTCAGATATTATTATTCTCTGGGCTCATGACAGGCAGGTTTAAGGGTTCAAAGACGGGGTCTTGGGTTGTGACAGACAGACAGACATTTTCAGGTGTGACAGATAAGGCAGAGAGTTCAGAAACAGCTTCTTTGGCTGGGTTGAGACAGGGTAATAGTTCGTAAATGGCCTCCATAGCCGTGACAGGATGGACAGAGAGTTCACAGACGACCTCCTTGGCCAGAACAGAACATGCAGAGAGTTCACAGACAGCCTCCCTGGCCGGAACAGAACAGGCAAAGAGTTCACAGACGACCTCCTTGGCCGGAACAGAACATGCAGAGAGTTCACAGACGGCCTCCCTGGCCGGAACAGAACAGGCAGAGAGTTCACAGACGGCCTCCTTGGCCGGAACAGAACAGGCAAAGAGTTCACAGACGGCCTCCATAGCCGTGACAGGACGGGTAGAGAGTTCATAAGTGGATACCACTGACACCTCTGGAGGTTCTGCAGCGGATGCCGCCACCTCTGGAGGTTCTACAGTAGTACCATCAGGAAATCGGGAGAGTTCATTAACGGTTCCTTCGACTACGACATGACAGGCTGCGAGTGCCTTGCTGGGCGCCACCACCGTACAAGGAGTTGAAGCGAGCGC
>NW_015661612.1:1461504-1482488 GCF_001515625.1 Sinocyclocheilus rhinocerous | reverse complement strand
CTCTGGATGATCAGCTGTGATGTGACCTGATTCATGCGGATCAACTGTGACTTGATGTGACTCAGAAAGAGCAGATGTGACTTGACTTAACTCGTGAGGATCCGCTGTGACTTGACCTTTGAAGATTGGCCATGACTTGACTTGACTCGTGCCGATCAACTGTGACTTGACTTGCCTCATGAAGATCTGCTGTGAGTTGACTTGACTCAGGGTAATCAACTGTGACTTGACTTGCCTCCTGAAGATCTGCTGTGACTTGACTTGACTCATGACGATCAACGAGAGGGAGAATCCGAGGTACACAGGCAAAGATCAGGATACGAGAAAACAGACGAGGCAGACTAAGCTAAGGCTGGGTAAACTAAACAGGCTCTGTAGAGTAGCTATCAAACGATAAACGCTAAACAATACTCGGCAGCTTGACGGGGATCAGAGTGAGTGTATATATAGGAAAGGTGTGATTGATGACAGCTGTATGCAATCAGGCCCTGCCCCCTTCTCACTCGCCTCGCCTGTCATCTTCTCTGTAATCACGTCTCGATATAGTTATGTTTCTGTCATTTGTTCCATGATGCATGTAATCAGCAAAACAAAAAGCCAGGCTCTGGTGAAAGGAAACATATGTGCTCATACATACATACTGATATCTAAGCAATTAGGCAAACCCATCATTTTTTTTTTTTTACATCCCAGCTCTTCTCCTTCCGTCCAGAATTGCATGTCCATTTGCAATTGTCACAAGAGAGAAAGTAAATCAGAGAGAAATAAAGAGACATGATGAAGCAGTAGCAAATAAAAGTGATCTATTCATCTTTATTTCCTGAGGCAATATTCGAGGCAGACGGAGATGTTTTAATATCTTTATGTGACATATTTGTGCCAAAGCAAAGCTTAACTATCTTGTCCTAGAGAGATAAGCTGTATATACATGAGAGTCGGTCTTCTGACACTCTGCAGTCATCGAGATGAGCTCATTTGAGTTGAATGATAAGACTACAGCGCTCATCTAAAGAAGCCTGCACTGCTGTGGAAATGTTTTCCTAAAGCCTTTTCTTTCATGTGTTATGATATACAGTGGGGAGACTACATTGACGATATAGATTTAAAAAAAATTTATTTAAACCTGGAAAGAAAATCTTCAGGATTTTGAAAAAAAAATTGAATGTTGAAATGTTCATTTGTTAACAAATTTTGACATTCATGCCAATTTTTCTGTTCAACCTGAACAATTCTTATTCAATTAAACTGCAAAACAATTAAGAAGAAAAGAAAGTATTCATTTTCATATAAATAAAAGCATAAATATAAATAAAGGTTAAAAAAAGCAATAATAAAAGCAAAAAGCATTTAAAAATAATAATAATTAAATGAAAGATGATGCATTGTGGTCACGGTCTAAGGTTTAGACTGTTTAGAACATGTTGATTGCCATTCAGAAATGAATTGAGATCACCTTATAAATGACTTTTTTAAAAATGTACTGAGACATCAAACAAGAAACAGAGCTGGAGGTTGAATTTAAATGTTAAGTAGAATTAAAATAAATTAATGTTCAAATTTCAACCAACTTTAAACTAGAAAAGCAAAGTTTGTAGACAGAATGATAGATTGATAGAATAGTAAAACATTTGATAGAACGCTAAAACAATCGACAAAAAGATAGACAGAATAGATAGATAGATAGATAGATAGATATAACTTTAACACTCACAGTTCTTCTATTACTATTTCTTATTAAGCACAGGCATATAACTAGTATGCATGAGATCTCTAACAATTCCAGATTTTGACTAGGGCTGGGTATCGATTCAGATGTTCCAATTCGATTCAATTTCGATTTTCAAGCTCTCAATTCGATTCGATTTCGATTTTCGATTCGATATTCGATTTGATTTTTGATTTCAATTCTCGATTCGATTTGACTATATGAATTAAAAATCATTAAAAGCTGTCACTCATCTTAGTTCATCTCGATCTCACATTTATAATCAACGAAGCTCTCTACACTGCGCAATGAATCTCTCACTTTGCTTATGAAAGGATTCGTGAGATATGTCTGTGATACATTACTCAACGCTGCAAAAACACGTAGAAACATTTGAAGCTCCCCTGAGCGCAATCACAAGTATGATGATGATCGGGTCAGTCGCACTGGTGCTCCTAAAAACATTTTCATAGTCGCACGCAGTAGTTTTCAGTCGCAAATGCAAACGGACTCTCCGTTGTAACATCGCGCAACGCAAATAAGGGGGTGACATCTAGTGGATTAGACTAGTAATAAGATTAACGTACATTTTATGTTCAATGTTTGCGGAAATAAATATTGAAAAAAAATCGATTCGTGGTCTTTGAGAATCGATATTGAATTGACCACATTTTAAAAAAAGATATATCGAAAAATCGATTTTTTTTTTTGCCCAGCCCTAATTTTGACATTACAGAATTTCATTGTATGTGAGGGAATGTTTACATTTCCACTGGTGGGAATATTCTACAATATACTCTTTCTGCAATATTCTATAAAAACTGATTTTTCTCCATGCCTTCGGATTGCATATTGTATAATTTAAACATTAATTTGAGAGCTTCTTCAGAATCTGCAGACTCTATATTTGTCTTTCTGCTCAGAAACACTTGTCCAGAGGCACGTGTTTTTTTTTTGTTTTGTTTGTTTGCTTTGTGGCTGTGGTGTTGTGTGGTGTTCTACTGTTGCATGTTCTCTTCAGTGGGCTGTCTCACCCTTGAGAAGCTTTTGTGTGCTTCCCCTTCAGCACGATACACATTCATTTCAGTTGCATCTGTATTCTGAGAACACTCCAGTTTCAAAAAGAATAGAGCAAGCCTGACCTGTCTGATTTTTTCGTAATCTTTTTCTTGTGCGTGGGTGCTCTTTAATGCCATCAAAAAAAACAGCCTCAAAATAAACAGACAATAATAAAAAAAAATAAAGTGAAAACATAACAACAATAGAACACGCTCATGATGTGCATCCTTTATATAACTGGAACTCAGGTTAAAAATTCCCTGCCATGAAAACAAGTGGTGAATATCAACTTTCCCATCTACTTTCCTATATACTGTCCTGTCAATGAAAGAAGGAAGATGTAAATAAATAAATGTATTTGGCTGAAAGCTATTTGCTTGTCATCAGGTTTGACTTCATTTAAATTCAGTGCAAAATAATTGCAGTTCACCACACTTATTAACCATTGGGGTGGTAGTTTTTTTTATTAACAAGTATAGTTTTTAAATACACCAGGGGTGTTTTGTCTAACTCCTCAATTTATACATGGAGGCGAGAGAGTGAAGTATGATATATTAGCCCATGTTGTGTTGGGGCTGTTTTACACACAACACATTTAAGACACAACAGTGCCACCTATATGTAGAAGACAGTCAGCACAACACAACTTAACAGGTGATATTAATATTCCCAATTTTTTAAGGTCTAATTTAAGTGTCTTCATATGGAGGACTAGGAGTTCATTCATTCATTCATTAAAAAAATTAAAATAAATAAATAAAATAAAAAATATTAAATATTCAAATCAAACCAATTTAAATATAAATTATTTTTTTTTACGTTTTAAATGTTTATTTGTCAATTTCATTTTAAATATCCATTTTTAAAACATCTATTTAAAAGAATTATTCAAACATAAATTGATGTTTAATACAGTTTTAAACATCTATTTATGCCAGTTTGGTCAATTTATTATTTTACTTTTCCACTTAATTACATTTTTAAAGTTAATTAATATTTAATAATTAAATAAAATTTTTTTGTGAATTTACCTTGAATTTTGAAAATTGGCACAATAGCCATGTTGCTCTTTAAAACAAGACTAGATGTATGAAGTTGTATGGGAGTTGTTTAAACAGTCTACATTCTCTCAAATGCAGAAAAGACTTTATTCAAAAGGTTTAAGAATGAACCTTGAACATAGTGCAACATTTGTATGTTCTGAGTTGTGTCTGTCTGCAGAAACACAGGAAATACAAACAGCGATATATTTAGTGAGATATAGAACTACAAATACAGTAAGAGTTCAGGGTGTTCATAATGCTTTATTCTTTCATAATGCTCTATATTAACCTCACAAACAGACACGCAATGCAGCGCCTGTTGTCAGTCACAAGAGTTCACAACACTGAAGCCTATCTGAAGAAATAAAGCAAACCAACCATAAAATCATATGCATAAAATCATTCTTTGTTAAATACACAGTCATATTATAGCACCAACATGAATGGTCCGTGTTACAGTCCCCCCTTTTCCATTAAAACTCTTTTGTGAGCTGACAAATCTTACATGGGACTATCATCAAGAGCAGCATTCATAAATGTACACTACATTTCCCATTATATCAAATATGACAAGGAATGACATGGTGCGGAGGTGAACGCAAACCTGACATATGCACACACATGAAATGATCCAGAGCTGAACTGAAGAAAAGATTATCCCTAAAAGCCCACTCATATTCCTGACACAAACGTTGGTAATATCAAGCCAGAAACATCAGGGCTAGTCAATATTAGCTGCAGAATATCTGCATGAGGTCATAAACGGTCCAAAACATCATTAAAGATTGTTATGAAAGTGTCAAGGCTTCCTACATGAAGTAGGATTTAGTTAAGTGCAGCAGCCATAGAAAGGAGTGCTTGCAAACATATTTAAAAGCTCAGTGCTGCTATTACTCAGTTAAAGGGCTTTTAAAACTAACACGATATTCCCACTGTTTGAGCACGAGTGGAAATTTTAAAAAATGCTTTTAAAGCTAATACAAGAGTTTGAACATCACACACGAGTAATTAATTTCTATAATCTTGGGTCTCGGTGTTAAAAACATCTCATGATTTAAGCCCAAAACCTATTGTTTATTCCTTCAGACTTTTTCCAACCAATCAGAAGAGACTGTTTATGCAAAAATGAATACTCTACTTTTCAAATCAGTAGATTTACTTATGAAGAACCCTAACTTCTTAATGTGGCACCAGATTTAAGAGCTCACTGATTAATTCCCTTGATTCATTTCTGGTGCCTACATTTTTTATGATTCTCCACATGTGCAGTTTTCATTGAGAGAGCTATTACCCAGGACAACTGATGCTACAATAAAAAGTAAAAAAGTGCAAAATTATAAACAATGTTTCTGTACAGATGCTCAGGTTAGCATAGCAGTCGCTTTAAGAGGCAGACTGTACAACAATGAAGTCTAGCACAGCAAGGCTGGTAGCTGTTTACGTGTTAAAGCTGGATGTGTTCATCAGATGATCGGATCTAAACTGTACTTGATTCGCTCTTTAAAGATTACAACATAAACTCGTATTTACACATGATTGCGGATACAGAAAAGTTGTACACTTCGGTGTAATCCACTTTGGAATATGTTTGACATCATCAGAGCAGACTTAAAGGGAGAGTTCACCTAAAAATGGCAATTCTGTCATCATTTACTCACCCTCACGTCGTTTCAAACCTGTATGACTTTATTTCTCCTGTGGAACAGAACTGAATTTCACTTGAAGTCAAACAGGTTTGGAACGACATGAGGTTGAATAAATAATGATAAAATATAAATTTTTACATAAACAATCCCTTCAATTTCACCTGTCTGAAAAGCAATACAGTGATTCTGAATGCCATTTTTGCAAAATTTTAAAATACCAATAATACAAAAATAATAATAATAATTTCCTGAAATGCCTCAGGAGACTTAAATGACTCTTTCACACATTGGTGTTTGACAGAAACATAAGATCAGAGAAGCACCTCAGCTTCTGTTCACAAATCCACTGTACGTTTATGAAAGAAATTTCTAACCCACAGGCAAAATATTACAGAACTTGGGGTTGAAATGAGTTGAAACATGTTGTACATATTTTGTTGCAACACTACAATAAAGTTCAATTTGGTCACATTTGTATGAAGTATGAAGGTATGAACTAACAATGAACAACATTTTTACAGCATTTATTAATCCATGTTAATGATCATTTATAACTATACTTTTGTGCATTGTTAATTCATATTTGTTCATGATACATTAATACTAATTTATGCAACTTGAAATATAAAAAAAAAAAAAGTAATACATTTTAAAATGTAATTTAATCATGTGATGTGCTTTAGAAACATTTCTTGTTATTATCACTAATTGTGCTACTTATTATTTTTTGTAGAAACCATACAGTCTTTACTGTCAGTTTCGATTAATTAAGTGCATCCTTGGTTAAAAAAAAAAAAACGTACTGACCCCGAACTTTTGAACAGTAGTATATGTAGAAATTATTGTTAACCTAGATTAATAAATGCTGTAAATGTACTGTTCATTGTTAGTTCATGATACCAATGTATTGAATGAATTGAACATTATTGTAAAGCGGTACATATTTTGTAAGAAAATCACAAGCTGACATTTGTGTAGTATCAGAGCAAGAAATTTTGGGACTAATGAGACCTCTCAGTGTATTTGGTCCACAGTATGAAATGTAAAGTACTGTACCAGTATAATTGTTTAGTTAAACTTGACTTGCTGGTTGAGAAACAGCACCTGGTACACATTACTATGTTTGTAATGCACCATTTTTACTGTAGCAGTAATTGCCTCGTAGTGTGTCCTGTTTAGTTCTGACTTAGATTGCCAAGGAGGCTTTCCAAAGACGATGTGAATGGTCCATTGATGAGTAGAGTTGCATTGGTGCCTGTTATTTGCTGGTTGCGAAGTGTAACTGTTCATAGTTGTACCCTGCCAAAACTGTGTGCGTACTGTATCTGTTCAGTTAAAAGCCCAACACTGAATTCTGTTTGTTACTGATCTCCCAAGATTAGCAGCCTTTGAAGAAGCTCTCTGGAGAAAAAAACAACAACAAAAAAAGCTAAATTGTTCCTTGTTAGAATGGTAGTAAATGTCACAGAGTTGCAGTGACTCCACTTCACCAGCAGGTGGCAGAAGTTCACAGGGATTTAGACTGAGTCCATGGCTCTGTAAAAATGGGAGCATGTTTGTCTGTGGCCTAATACATTTGTTACTCCGTCCATTTGAAGAAGCATGATGTACACTTATAACTCGTCTGCATAACTCTCGCTTGAGAACAAATAACTCAAATCCCAGAAAGCAGCAGAGATGACTTGCCATTTGATTAGAGCAGTGTTCAGGTATCAAGTAATCAATAAAACACTTGTACACTTAAAATTAGAACAAGGAAATGTTCTGGTCAGTGAAATGTCCCAATATACAGGCAGACAAAACGCACGAGTTAAAAAAATGGTCTGGTACTTGTCCTTAAATGACCAGAGAAGAGGGGACAAAAATGTCCTGTACAACAACAAATGAGAGTTACAGTAAATACTGTGAGTGAATCCATCTGTGTGTGTTTATAGGGTGCAGAGAGGTCAGAACTTTTTCTGTTTTAGCTTGTCGATGTGGTAGCAGAGCTTGAGAGCCGGGCCCAGTTTGAGTCCCAGGTACTTCATGATCATGTCACTCTTCAGGAGAAGAAGAGCATCCCCATCTATCTCCTGAAGAAGTAATCACAATGTCCACAACAGAATGCTTACTGTACACATGAAACGTGTTTTTTTTTTCAGAACAGCTAGTGAAGATATCATTAAAAATCTGGCCCAAAAAGTACAATTATTTGAACAAATACTGCAATAATAGAGTTATGTGAGTGGTGCAGAGCTTAAAAACAAACACTGAAGAACTTTGCAGTGAAGCAGTAATATTAACTAGTTAATATTAACAAATATTAACTAGATGAGTAAAGTTTGAGGACAAATTCTAATGCTGACTTGAAAAAGTCTAGTCAAAAAGTTTAAAAAACTTTTAAAAGCTATAAAGTTTTAAAGTTATATTCACAAAGTCAGAAAGTTAATAAAACTTTAGCATGTTTTAGCACAATGTTAGCATCTTTTTAGCATTTTGTAACACTGCTAGCATGTTTTGCACATTGATAGCGTTTTAACAAGCTGCTAGCACATTTTAGCACGATGATAGCATGTTGCATCTGATCTGAGTTTGGTGGTCATGGCTTGCAAGCTCTAGGACAAGTTACTTTGTCAAGCCAACATAATTATTATATAATGATTTCACTCCACTTTACTCACATAATCTGACCTGAACTGCACATTCCACCTGGATAATAATAATCATCTCTTCCTCTATTTCTTCACTTGTAGCAAACATGGAGCGAATTACGTTAATGTGAAGCTAAAGTGAACCTGCAGTGCTTACTCAGACCACCTACTGAGATGGACGCATTCCCACATTTAATTAAATCACAGCCCTTTGCACTTTAATAAGGCACAAGGCCTTATTACAATTACAATTTCAATTCGGCTAAGTGTGCAGCCCTGGTTGAAATTTCATTAGATAGTGTTAAATTATACTTTGCTTCTGTTCTGGTCTAAATAAGCTATTTGCAAGATTTGAAGTCTTTTTTCATGTAACATTCAGCTCAGGTAGTTATTTCAACAATTATGTAAACTTGAATTGCTTCTGAAAGCTTGAGTTGTGAAACAGAGTTGATCATATCCAGGGTTTTCTAACTTAAAACTGAACTAACGTTACCCACACAGGGATTTCTTATCTGACAACATGTTCAAAACATGGTGTTTGTTTGCCATAAGTAAATAAATGTGTCAATCAAACTCACATGTTTTCTGAAGAGATCCACGTGAGGGCCCAGTGCTTGAGGGTCTGCATCCTTGATAAACCACACCACCTCATCCACACTCCACCTGGAGGGATCCTTACTGGGTGGGGGCTTTGCCTCCCCTCCTTCTGGGGATGGACTGTAGGCTAGATAGAGAGAAATCAGGTTAACAGATGGCAAGGATTTTATTCTTGGTTGCACACAAATAGCCATCAAATTTTGGACAAATTCATTCAAACTGAAGGTAAAAATACTGAAAAGACAGTTGACAATCAGTATATACCTGACTGTGGTTTGCAAACTTTTTGATCACTTTCCATTTGATTGAAAGTTTGCTGAGGCCCCCTATTGGACCCCGGCTCCTTGGTTGTGAACCACTTGTACTGTATATACCATTTAGTTTTCAGTGTTTTGATTCTCACTTGGTGTCTTCTCACATACAGTGAGTATCTTCTCGTCTAAAAACATGGTTAAAGTAGTGCAGAAAGACTACTGCTGCTTCTGTGAATAAGTGGACATTTCCTCTTTCTTACCACTTCTGTTTCCTTCCTGGAATGTGCTGGGACTGGCTGCCTGCCTGCACACACCTCCAGAGTAGGTGGTACCAGAACGAAAACCGTACGCAGGTTTATTCGCCATGTACGGTGAGGGCATCGCACCGTAGGCCGAGTCGCTGGGGTCAACAGAATAGCGCTTAGGGTCCATTGAATCACCATGGTAATCGTCCACCCTTGAATCTGCTGCACAAAAAGAAATGCAATTTAGGGAAAATAATGCATGTAAAGGCTTCATGTGGCTCAGGCTAATTATTGCTTTCTTGAGGGCAGATTGGTCTGCATGGATTAGTCCAAGCCAAATTATATACATACATACACAGTGAATGCTAAGAAAACACATCTTTCTATGTCTTTCTTCAATCAAAAGCAAACATACAGAATGACTAGTGCAGTCTGATTCATAAAAAAGTAAAGCTTTTATTGAATCAGATAAATGCAGTTATGAGTTTAAATCAGTCTGACAAATTCTTCACCAAATAAACTCACTGAATATTTTGTAAAAAATTAAAGAAAGAATTACAATATATATATATATATATATAGATCCCGATAAATATATACACAGAATTCACATATACACAGAATAAATAACACGCAAACATAATCTGTTATGTCTTAAGTGAACGGTTGGGGAAAAACATCTGATGTGTAACATTATATTACATCCGTGCATTACAGTAGGTCTTAATATAGGCCGCCTCATAATGGTAATCTAACAATAAAAGAAAAGAGGGAATTACTCGCTGCTCTTTATTGAACTGCTTTTGTAATTTTAATAATCAATTTATTTGTAATGAACAGACTAAAGGGATTTTCACATTTGATTATTTGTTTTTCTTAATTGAACGCTTTTGTTTAGATGCAAAATGAAAAAGTTAATGCATTATTTGTTTGTTTCTTTTTTTTTTGCATCTGTTCTTATTTATAATAACAAAGATAAAAATAGCTATATTGTGATTATTAATATAGTAATTATTATTAAGAAAAGAAGTGGAGGAAAAGATGCAACGTTGCAGGTGATTTTGCTTTGGAACCTTCAGAAAACTTTAACTCGATTTTCTCAAAATTGACTTTGCTGACTCTATGGACTTGAAACGAGTGTAGCTCAGTCATTTTTCGTCTGATTCCAACAAATCATACATCATTCTGAAGGTCTTTTAATGGAGAATGTGAACTTAAAAATAACTCATTTTTGAAAAATGAGTTGTGACTCATTTTGCCAGCACAGGTCATATACTGTATATATATGTATATATGTATATGTATATGTATATCAATATATATATACAACAATTCTGTGTTTGTCTGTCAATATGGGGTGCTGTGTGTACATTAATGAGGAAAAAAAATTTACTTAAATGATTTTAGCAAATGGCTGCAATATAACAAAGAGTGAAAAATTTAAGGGGGTCTGAATACTTTCCGTACCCACTGTATATATATATATAGTATTTTTTAATGTACTCGTAGCATGTCTTATGTAGTTTATGTATGATAAATTATGGGATAGACAGCAGTTTCTGCTGCAGGAAACACAGATATACAATACTGAGTAATATAGGCACCTTCTAAAGTAGGTTTTCCTCTCTTAACCACGTTAACCATTGACATTGGATTGAGTCGTGACAGAACCTTTGCCTGTGTAGCTGTGCAGCGAGATATTGTGTTATACTGAAGTTAATACTCTAATCTTGAGAGAGAGAGAGAGAGAGAGATGGAGCCAACAGAATTCAAACACTCAAACCACAGGCCACTCACAGAGGCACTCAACCTTTCACTGCCACTTAAATAGCTCAGCTTGCACTAAAGGCCTCCTCTGCATTTTCCGAAGGGCAAACTGAACAGCAACAGAAAAAAGGCAGATCCAATCAAATAAGCCAAATTACAAAACATCCAAAACCAAAATGAGACAAAAACAGTCTCATTAAAACCTAATTTCTACACTGCAGATTGTATAGGGATAGATGTAAATACAGCTCTATTAAAGTGTAGAAGAAAAAGGGTATGAAAGGGTAGAAGAACACAGGACACATAAAAGCTTGATGAGAACGCACTTGACTTGAGCTGTCCGTCTGAGTGCTTTTCAGTGTGGAATGAGGAAGAGGAGGAGGGCGACGATGAAGGGGCGATGGGCTGGTCACTGAAGAGGTTCTCACACAACAGGCTTCGGCACAACTTCTTGAGGAAGCGGAGGACGTAGCCCACGCTGTTGACCACTGGCAAACTCAACAAATGCTGCTTACCGTCAAAGGTTGCTGAGGAAGTGAAACAAAGAGTGTTGAATTTCAAGTAAATTGAACTGTTGGAAATTGGGTTCATACACATACTGTAAGACTTTATTTTACAGTGTCTGTGTTATACGTATTAAACGTTATATGTATTACATCACGGTGGCCGATGCAAATGTTAATATATTTTAATATATGTAACAGTGTTTTAAATTAATTTGCAATACTGAAAGTTCATTACATTTGAACTTAATTTAAAATACGAATACATTTATAAATATTTTCTCTAAAGCATGAAAACAGAAATTGTGGATTATCAATTACTAAAGTTGATGGTAGTATTATCTGATAATCTTTCAAGTGGGCGTAGTTATTAGCTGATGATAACCACAAAATGGCCAAATATTGACAGTTTAATCTGCTCTGGACAATATACCTGTCAATCACATTTCTACTAATTAAACTTGTACAAATTGTTTTTGCTCACCAAGGTTGAATTTATTTGATAAAAAATATAGTAAAAACAATTAAAAAAGCAAACAATTTATTTTAATATATTTTAAAATGTAATTTATTCCTATGATGGCAAAGCTGAATTTTCCATTACTCCAGACCTCAGTGTCACATGATCATTTAGAAATCATTCTAATATGCTGATTTGATGCTCAAGAAACATGTCTTATTATTATCAATTATGAAAACGTTGATGAAATGTTGTATAAAACAGTTGTGCTGCTTAATATTTTTGTGGAAACGTTTTTTCAGGATTGTTTGATGAATAGAAAGTTCAAATGAACAGCATTTATTTGAAATAGAAATCTTTTGTAACATTATATAACATTATAATGTCTTTCCTGTCACTTTCGATCAATTTAATGCATTATTGCAGAACAAAAGCATTCATTTCTTAAAAAAAAAAAAATCTTACTGACCCCAAGCTTTTAAACAGTGCCTATAAAGGATGAACAGCAGAATGCAGAATGATAATTAGAATGGAGGCACACATTTGTGTTTCGCATGCAAATTAACCTGAGATCTTTTCTCCCCCGTAGCCCTCGGTAAGCAGGGTGAAGACCGCTTTCTGCTGAAACGCGCTGTCAATGCAGCCCTGTACCGCCTGCTGCAGCACCACAGAGGGCCTGGCAGGACCCAGGTGATCGGGCAGCTGCAGCACCTTCTGCCTGTCCAGGTTAGGACCTGTGTTCACATGCTTATTCACGTAGATACACACTGGGATAACATGGAGAGAGCGATTTTAGAGGTGGAGAGAACGAAAGAGATGGAGAAAAAGAAAGAAAGAAAGAAAGAAAGAGATTTTAACACTAAACTATAGAATTAGCAATATTTGCATTTATAATGGAATAAGCACAATATAAAACTGCTGTAGTGCCATATATTTATATCAGTTCACATTCAAGCCATTGTCTGATTAGCTTAGAGAAACAAAAAAAAAAGCAAAGTTCAACACCACAGTTAATTGCAATGCTGTCGAGGGTAATTAGTTGCTCTTGCTCTTGAGAGTTTGAAAACGAGTATCCTTAAGTGTTTGTTTAACTGTAATAATAAATAACTTAAAAAACACAGTAAATAAATAGCAAAAACAACATGTCACCACAATAATCCAAAATTAATCCATGATCTAAAAAGACAATGCCTACATGTAATTGTACAACACACATACACCGAAATACTGGCACACAGTGCACGTCTGAGATTTTACTTTTAAATCCTTTGACTCAAATATTTGTCAAGGAATCTTCAAATATTAGAGACCACATTTATAGATCGTTTCCAGAGGTCAGGAAAGGAGAACTGCATTACATATATATAAGAAATACTCAAACAGATATTACGTCCTTATCATGGGACCCAAGAGACAAGCAATAAAAGAAAGGGTGGGAGGCAAAAGAGAAAGACATGAAAATAAAATCTCGGCTCTTGTGACAGCTTAGGTTTCTCGTATCATGAACAATGTTTTATCCTTTGTTTCTCAATAGTTGTTTACCTGAAAATGAATAATTCATCAAAATTAAACCTGATTTAAAAAAGTATAATTAAAATACTGTCTCTACATAGACATGTTTTTAACCTCATACCAATTCACACACTTACAAATACAAAGAATAATACAAATATATTCTGTAATGTCTTTAAATTATTTCACATACTGTAAATCACACCTAAAAATCATCTGCAGTTTTATGAGCCAACCGGAGGCAATACATTTTTGATTACCCTAAATAAAACCAACCCCCCTCAATAGGAAACATTTCTATTTCCATGTATTCATTTATCTCAAGTGACTTACAAACAAGGAAAAATAAAAGCATGAGCGATTCATCTTAACAAAAACAATAGGTTTTGTATGCGTTACCACAGGATAAAACAGAAATAAAAAGAGAGCCAGAAATAGAGAGAAAGCAGCCTGTGTAGGAATCCACCAAAATCATCTGTGGTTTTATGAGCCAACCGCAAGCAATACATTTTTGATTACCCTAAATAAAACTAACCGTCCCCTCAATAGGAACCATTTCCATGTATTCATTTATCTCAAGTGGCTTACAAACGAGGAAAAATACAAGCATGAGCGAGTCATCTTAACAAAAAACAAGAGGTTTTGTATGCATTACCACAGAAACAAAAATAGAGCCAGAAAAAGAGAGAAAACAGCCTGTGTAGGAATCCACCAATCACTTGCCCCCCTCCCAAATCCTCCCACACAATCTGTCCCCACTGACTTCCCTCGCTCGTCTGCTGCAAGCGGATGCTTTAATCTGACAGACTGCCATGCTGAGGGATTTCCTCCGTCGTCTGTCATCTAGAAACGCCATGACCAGGAGTCAGACACACACACACACACACACACACACACACACACACACACACTCCCCGTGCCGCTCATGGGTTAAAATAATCGCAAGAAGTAGCTTGTGCGTGTGTTTGAGAATGTGTAACAGGATGAAGTCAATGAATATTGAGTGTGGGAGGACTGACATGCACCACACAAAGCCTTAAAATAGATAACTGATAGCAAGATTATTGACATGCCAGACATGTAGGCTTACAGGCCGTTTAAATTTAGCACACTCAGGAAAGGCAATATAATTCAACACGTTTTCAAGCACAAAAGCTATTAAAGGGATACTCCACCCCAAAATGAAATAAAGGGATACTCCATTGTAATTAATCACTTACCACCATGTCGTTCCAAACCCGTAAAAGCTTCGTTCGTCTTCGGAACACAATTTAAGATATTTTGGATGAAAACTGGGAGGCTTGTGACTGTCCGATTGACTGCCAAGTAAATTACACTGTCAAGGTCCAGAAAAGTATGAAAAACATCGTCAGAATAGTCCATCTGCCATCAGTGGTTCAACCGTAACGTTATGAAGCAATGAGAATACTTTTTGTACGCGAAGAAAACAAAAATAACGAATTTATTCAACAATTCGTCTCCTCTGTGTCTCTCCACATCACCGTACTGCCATTTTGGAGAATAACCACTGAACGCAAGCAGCGTACGCTATTCTGTGTCAGCCGCGACACAACAAGGATACGTTTTCTACGTGTATTTACGCTTTGATTTGAACGAAAACAGCGCATCCCTGCAGCGCGGCTGACACAGAAGAGCGTACGCTGCTTGCGTTCAGTGGTTATTCTCCAAAATGGCGCTACGGTGATGATTTCAGGTCATCAAGGTCAAGTTCCACCAGCAGCAGCAACAAGTCCCTTGGTTACCCCCAGACAGACATCACCCACGGATTATACACATATTGGAACGCAGATTTATGAGCATCGAGATGTTTTGTCAAATTTCTGTCTTCAAAAATTAAAGACAATATGCTGATGTCACACATATGAAAGCATTAGCATGAATCTGGACAAAATGAACATGGTTTTTGAAATATATGAAAGGGACCAAAAGAGAGCGTGACTTTTCCGCTGCACAAAGAATTAAAGTCTAGAAACCTGGTGGGCAGACAAAAGCCTCTTGTTTGGCAACTGCTCCCTACAGCAAAGGGATCAAGCTTTGAGAACTCGAACTCAGGATTGAGTTCAGCCGTACCGTCACATCTTCTCATGTTTAAAGTAGACCTAGAACAGCGTGGTAGTGGAGAACCAGACAGGTGCATTGACATGCAGTCTCCACTAATATTGAAAGCCAGAATTTAAATCACACATGCTGTAGTTAGCAAGTGAATTGATTCTAAGCTCATATTTTTTAAATACTAAGATTTTTTATTCCACTAAAAAAAACAATGTTGCAGAACAGAATTGATCTCTCTACTGTAATAAAGAGATACATTGGATGATAATGCCTCTTAAGGCAGGAGCAGTCAGGTCCCTCAATAATGTCCCTTGAGACTCTCACACCTATTAACCTTTAAAATAAGAGATGTAACTACTCTTTTCTCTCTGTCCCCTCTCCTTCTAGTGATGGATGTTATTGCCAATTGGATGGGCAGCCCGTGTTGACCACTGGGTCATCAAAGATTGAGTGTGCCTGTGCTGTATGAAATCATTACTGGCTACATTCACACAGACTGAGTTTAGATTGACAGATCAATGGATTAAAGTCTTATCACATCTGGCACAACAATATTTGAATGCTTAACCGTAAAGTATACTATGGAAATACATTTCATCAATAAATTCAAAGGGAGCGGCTTATTGTAAAGAACTTTCTATAAGATTAGATTAGGTCCGAGAATTAATACAAATTAAACAAAAGAGGCAATACATCCTCATAGTTTAATTGTAATAGATATTGTTGTCCTAAATAAGGAAAAATATCCGGGCTGGATGTAATTAAGACAGTGATGGTGGTCTTCTCTCACCCCCTGAGACACACATCCCATCATATCATCTTGATAAAGTAACAGTTATCATAACAGATATATGGGTAGAGTTACAGTCCCTACTGGCCACTAAAAAGAGAATGAGATGGCACTGAGTCATAATGTGACTCCTCTGAGGACAGTGATTCCTTTAATGCTCACATTTTATTATTCCCTTAATAGAAAGAGCTGGTTACTAGTTTCTGGGATTGGCATGGCAACACTGCAGAAGTTTTTGTGTGTTCGTTACCTGTGAGGACCTGTGGGGTGGCTGAGTGGGGGATAGTAGCAGCGTCCTGGGGAATTGAACTCATGTCTGGCTCCGGGGTGCTGCTGGGAGGAGAGATGGCTAGGGGTGTCATCAAGCGAGACTTCAGCTAAAAACACACACACACACACACACACACATTATATTTATTATTATTGTTATTAATAATAACATTTTATATGATAATATTTAGATATTTATAAAACATAAATGTAACATATATATTATGAGATTTTTATATTATAATAAAAAACATCCCAATGTATATTTAATATCATATTATTGTTATTATTATTACAGTAGTGTATAATTAATATTATCATATTATTATAATTATAATTATTATTATTATTATACTTCTATACAGGCAGTAAAATATTTTTATTTACACTAAAAACGTGTATTGTCCTAACCATATAAATAATAAACAAAAACAAAAATAACACACAAAATACTTTAATGAGTTAAAAAAATACTTATGTATCTAAATATTAACTTTTTCCTTTTAAAAAATGGCATGATAAGTTAATCAGAGCAGGAACAATCCAGATGTACGTCTCTATCTGTTCTCTATTTAGTGCGTCATACTCCATTAAAGTGTAATATCAAAATAAAATGCAGCCAAATACCACCATTTCTCATTTGCATCATGTAGCAAATTTGCTTGGTTTATTTATGTTTTTGAACTCGGGACAACTCACATCAAAAGCAAGATACATAAGACTGGACCATATCTTGCCTAGGGCACCAGAATCACCACCAGATTTAACCCTTTTTTACACAATATGTGCAAAATATGTGTAAGACAGGAAATAACCCTAATAAGTAATTGTAAAATGGCGTAAAATATAAGTTATGGAAGATAAACTGTCCCTAACAATGCTATAAAAAGCAATAACCATCAGGTTTAGGTTAAACAAGAGTGTATTTCCACGGTGTCTACTGCAAATCTGCTAACATGCACACACATTGTGGTAGCGTGTTGCTCTTTAAATCAGCAGCAGCGACATTATGAGGCTTGTGCTCAGGCACACGGCTAAAAATAACTCGGCAGCAGACTGCAGATACATCAGTCAAAGAACAACCACCCTATCACCTCCTTCTCTCATACAGTCCCTACTGGCCACTAAAAAGAGAATGAGATGGCACTGAGTCATAATGTGACTCCTCTGAGGACAGTGATTCCTTTAATGCTCACATTTTATTATTCCCTTAATAGAAAGAGCTGGTTACTAGTTTCTGGGATTGGCATGGCAACACTGCAGAAGTTTTTGTGTGTTCGTTACCTGTGAGGACCTGTGGGGTGGCTGAGTGGGGGATAGTAGCAGCGTCCTGGGGGATTGAGCTCATGTCTGGCTCCGGGGTGCTGCTGGGTGGAGAGATGGCCAGGGGTGTCATCAAGCGAGACTTCAGCTATTAAAAAAAATTAAAAATAAATAAACATTAAGTTTACTATTAATAATAATATGTTATATAATCATATTTTGATATTTATAAAACATAGGCTTGTGCTCAGGCACACGGCTAAAAATAACTCGGCAGCAGACTGCAGATACATCAGTCAAAGAACAACCACCCTATCACCTCCTTCTCTCATACAGTCAACATCAGATGGGCCTACCTACAAAGCATTACTCTGTTCCTCTAGCTAAACCATCGTAAGTGTTACACACGCACCATTATGTACTCAAATGCACCACTTGATGACATTTATGCATTTGGCAAACACGTCTGAACAGTAAAAAGGCCTTATCTCTGTGGCCTACACATGCATGCGCATTTTTAAACAGTCACACAAACACTCTGATATTTATTGACCTTAAAGCCAGGCTTCCTCCCTCTCTTCTTAGGCACTTTAATGGGTGGGAGGGATTCTGGGTAGTGACTCTGATATTCCGGGTGCCTCTTCAGGGGTGGGCGACCCCTCTTGCGACCTGGAACTTTTCCACTTGGGGGCAGGAGGAAGGAGGGGCTAATGGCCCCAGGTGATTGCATCTCTCCACCCCCTGACTGAACTGATGCAGCAGCAGGAATACTCATCAGACCTGAGAGAGAAAAACACAATGTCAGAATGTTAAACTGTATTTACATTGTCAGAATGTTAAACTATTTACATATATTTACACACATTTATATTTATTCATTTTTAATACAATAGGTTGTATGTTTTTCTTGATTTTAAGTAAAAATTGTCACGTGTACTGTGATTCTGCATCATGTGACGGGGATTTTACTTTACAAATACTTTGAATTGTATAAGGAGTACACGTGTCTATTATTTGAATAATTGGATAATTATAAGCTATAAACAGCAACCAAGACAAAACCACAACTTTTTAATACCCAACCATAAATTCATCATAAAACTCAACACACCACCAACCAAAATACGCATACACAGAAATGTAGTCAGTATGAAATTTTGGGTTCCCACACCTTTTGACCAATGTATTTCCATGATTTTTCATTCGTCAGTCATTCGTGATTACTGGATAATTTTAGTAATCTGAAAGGAAAAAATATATAAAAATAAACAATGTAGCAATTTTAGCTGATAAGATTTTAGAACGGAGCATATAATATTTTTTTTTATAAAAATAGTGTATATGAAAAGATAATAAATTATTAATATAGGCTTAGAAATCACAGTTTTAAGATTCCCTGATATTTCCAGGTTTTCTATGACTGTGGGAACCCTGGAATTTCCCTCTCACTTAATTCACAGAAAACAAACATCAAACCAACCAAAACCAAAACAGTTTAAATTAAAACAACAGTCAATGCTTTAACATATTCATTTTGAGATTGCAAAACTGAAAACACAAGAAGTTCAACTCAAAAACTTGACCACAGCCCAAACACTGCAACCTCTAGTGCAACCTGCAAACTAGCAGCTGTTCCTGGAAACATCACAGTGAAACAAACACTTAGTACTACTGTATAGCAACACTGTCCAATTTTTTTTTTTTATGAAAAAATGCTCAAAAATATAACATACAGAGCATAATTACATATTGCAATCATATTTATTGTGTAAATAGCAGAAAAACATACCCCAACACATATGAAACTGGGCTGGTATGAATTATTTGAAGAACAAAAGCTTGATGGTGAAGCTGTGAGGTGGCCTACACTGTGCAGACTGTGGAAGAAACAGACACTGAGCCACATAAAAGCATCTTCACTATCCTCCGCTCTTCCAACTCTCTCTCTCTCAGTCAGTCAGTCCCCCTCCCCCAGTCCTCATTCACTCTCATCCCCTCCCCCTCCAGCTGTGGCGCCTGGCCTCAAGATCGGCTCTGACAGAAGGCTTCCCCTGCTCTCCTCCTCTCTCCTCATCCTTACTCTTTAAGTAAGTATTCCCTGGAACTCTGTTGAACCAGGACCTTTTAAGGTGGAATTTTAGGATTTAATTATTTAATTATGATTTCTTGGACAAAGAAATTAGTAATACATATTATGAATTAAATCACAATCTCATGACTACAATTAAAGTAATAATAACAATAATAATAATAATAATAAAATTGGGATAATTATTGATAATTTTAATTATTATGCTACCTTCTAATTATTTGTATTGATTCTGTGACTGACACAGAACACACTACTTTCATATTCAGTTTTTTTAAAGCCTGGGTAGTAAATATGCCATGCAATCTATGAAGTGCATTCACTTTAGTCTGCACAGACAATAGACAGTTTGAAGCTCAGCTGTGAGATTACAAAATGAAATGAATCTACTTTGCTGCTTTTTAAGAAAAGCATTCATGAGACTAAATGACAAATAGTATGAATGCAAAAAGTTATCTGCACAAAACATCAAGTAACACATGCCATGTGATGTCGGTATATTATGCCAAAACATAAAGGAATCGTCTATTTTAGTTATTATTATTTGTTTACAAGACAGATAGGGATGACCCTAATTCCAAATTATTTTCATATGCACTTTCTAAACATCAGATTATTTCCACTCGCCTGCTCTCTCTCTCTCCCATGCATCAACCAGGCCATGCGTAATTACATTAATCTATTTCTTACGCACAATGGTTTTTCCTACAGCTACATGATTTTATTCTAATTCCAATGACAGAAAACCGGTGCCCGGTAAAACGTTCAGAAAGCAGAGAGAGAGAGAGAGAGAGAGAGCGGACCATTAAAAACACAGCGTCAAAAATAGAGCACCGTTCCACATGCGCGTGTTCATATTTACTAGCAGTGCTGCATTGCGCGAGGTCTTCCTTCCTTATCTCCTAATCTCACCGCGAAATCAGTGGCACGTAAACACATTTTCAATGTACGAACACTCACCGACCACTCGGCGCTGGAGCGGATTCGTTGTCAGCAATGTCAACAATAGCGTATCAAGCCCGCTTCCGTGCCCCTGCCGCTTCACAGACCGGCCGCTTCTGAAACCCCCGCCAGCCCT
>NW_015661612.1:1454600-1459056 GCF_001515625.1 Sinocyclocheilus rhinocerous | reverse complement strand
ACAGAAAACAAACATCAAACCAACCAAAACCAAAACAGTTTAAATTAAAACAACAGTCAATGCTTTAACATATTCATTTTGAGATTGCAAAACTGAAAACACAAGAAGTTCAACTCAAAAACTTGACCACAGCCCAAACACTGCAACCTCTAGTGCAACCTGCAAACTAGCAGCTGTTCCTGGAAACATCACAGTGAAACAAACACTTAGTACTACTGTATAGCAACACTGTCCAATTTTTTTTTTTTATGAAAAAATGCTCAAAAATATAACATACAGAGCATAATTACATATTGCAATCATATTTATTGTGTAAATAGCAGAAAAACATACCCCAACACATATGAAACTGGGCTGGTATGAATTATTTGAAGAACAAAAGCTTGATGGTGAAGCTGTGAGGTGGCCTACACTGTGCAGACTGTGGAAGAAACAGACACTGAGCCACATAAAAGCATCTTCACTATCCTCCGCTCTTCCAACTCTCTCTCTCTCAGTCAGTCAGTCCCCCTCCCCCAGTCCTCATTCACTCTCATCCCCTCCCCCTCCAGCTGTGGCGCCTGGCCTCAAGATCGGCTCTGACAGAAGGCTTCCCCTGCTCTCCTCCTCTCTCCTCATCCTTACTCTTTAAGTAAGTATTCCCTGGAACTCTGTTGAACCAGGACCTTTTAAGGTGGAATTTTAGGATTTAATTATTTAATTATGATTTCTTGGACAAAGAAATTAGTAATACATATTATGAATTAAATCACAATCTCATGACTACAATTAAAGTAATAATAACAATAATAATAATAATAATAAAATTGGGATAATTATTGATAATTTTAATTATTATGCTACCTTCTAATTATTTGTATTGATTCTGTGACTGACACAGAACACACTACTTTCATATTCAGTTTTTTTAAAGCCTGGGTAGTAAATATGCCATGCAATCTATGAAGTGCATTCACTTTAGTCTGCACAGACAATAGACAGTTTGAAGCTCAGCTGTGAGATTACAAAATGAAATGAATCTACTTTGCTGCTTTTTAAGAAAAGCATTCATGAGACTAAATGACAAATAGTATGAATGCAAAAAGTTATCTGCACAAAACATCAAGTAACACATGCCATGTGATGTCGGTATATTATGCCAAAACATAAAGGAATCGTCTATTTTAGTTATTATTATTTGTTTACAAGACAGATAGGGATGACCCTAATTCCAAATTATTTTCATATGCACTTTCTAAACATCAGATTATTTCCACTCGCCTGCTCTCTCTCTCTCCCATGCATCAACCAGGCCATGCGTAATTACATTAATCTATTTCTTACGCACAATGGTTTTTCCTACAGCTACATGATTTTATTCTAATTCCAATGACAGAAAACCGGTGCCCGGTAAAACGTTCAGAAAGCAGAGAGAGAGAGAGAGAGAGAGAGCGGACCATTAAAAACACAGCGTCAAAAATAGAGCACCGTTCCACATGCGCGTGTTCATATTTACTAGCAGTGCTGCATTGCGCGAGGTCTTCCTTCCTTATCTCCTAATCTCACCGCGAAATCAGTGGCACGTAAACACATTTTCAATGTACGAACACTCACCGACCACTCGGCGCTGGAGCGGATTCGTTGTCAGCAATGTCAACAATAGCGTATCAAGCCCGCTTCCGTGCCCCTGCCGCTTCACAGACCGGCCGCTTCTGAAACCCCCGCCAGCCCTCGATACCACCGCGCGCTCCGCAGTCGCTACGTCGTCCCCTTTCTGTCGTCATGGCAACTAGGCGCCTAACATCCTCCCTTTGCCATAGTCATATGCTGATCATGATGCAGAGCCTGCGGAATAATTTACACTTCAGCAGCGTTTAGAGCAGCCAAGACTCCCAAAACGCTATGCCCACTGCCAAAATCTAATGGCCTGAATTTTGTTAGGCTAGTTGATTTGAAAAATACTATTCATTATGTAAACAGTTTTTTTTTTTATTACACATTTTGTTCGATTTCCTTTTTGGACATAGGTCTATATGTAATAATTAATATACTATAAATTTAATAAATAAAGAATTGCATAAAAAAAAGAAACGAAAAAAACTATTAAATATTAAAAATAACATTTTCAATGCATTAAACGAAATTTGCCGATTCTCCCTGCAGGTTTAAATCTACAGGCTGAACTAGAACAAATCGCCAGCCTAGATGTAGTGAGACACATGAAATATGCATGCGTTTGCTCACATAATGTGGGCATGATACCGATTTCGAGATCTTTCTCGGTGTTTAAATAATGTAAACAATTCTGCAGACATGATGAACACTGTAACCCTGCAATGCAACTACACCAAATAAGTGAATAAATAATTTACAAATAAAGCTGTTAATTGGTTAACTGTTAGTTACCTTAAGGTAAAAAACATTAGGCTATAATTTATATTATAATTATAATTTAAAAATAACACATATTTGTACTGTTTAATATTGTAAAACAATAATAGAAGTAAAAATTATGAATTATACCTTTATTTATATTGATATAATTACCTTTATTATACCTTTATTTATGTTGATTACATTTATATCATATTTAACAAGGCAATATGTATACTTTTTACAACAAACCGTTTTAATAGTTCAAAAAGGGTGGCGTTATATAATTTAATGACACTTGACAGTTAAGAATCAATCATGTAAAATCTTTTTATAATATATTTTATAATATATTTTAAATATATTTACTTTTTAAGGGCAAATAAATAAATAAATTCCTGTCTCCAGCTCTTGAAAGCACTATTCTCATTTAGGTAAGGTAAATTTTATACAAAGGACCTCAAACTCCATATTTAAACACTCTAACTTGCAATATAATCACAAAGGCTGAAACTACTTTTATGGAAGCTTGGAGAACAATATTTTAACTGATGTGTGTAATTTTAAGATTAGCTCTGAATAATTGTAACAATATCTCTGAATAATTGGGGTATTATCTAGTTTAATATGATATGCTGCCCCTCTTTTATTAAAATTCAGTTGCTTTATTGCGAATCACAGAAGGCCCACCACTACTTTATAATTTTGATAAGTAGAATACTACAAAATTAAGTGTTTCATGTGCACTGACACACCGATGTCATATAGATATAAATAACAGAAACACTGTGATTTTAATACCACAAACAGCACAATAAAATCCAAGAAAAAACCAAATGAAAGATCACATGTCCAAAAACTCATATATAGATCACAATAAATAGAAAGGCAAACCGGAGCAAATACTGAACTCGTCTATAGATGTAAACAGTTTTTTTTATTACACATTTTGTTCGATTTCCTTTTTGGACATATAGGCCTATAATATTTAATATACTATAAATGTAATAAATAAAGAATTGTATAAAAAAAAAAAAAACTTTATTAAATATTAAAAATAACATTTTCAATGCGTTAAACAAAATTTGCCGATTCTCCCCGCAGGTTTAAATCTATAGGCTGAACTAGAACAAATCGCCAGCCTAGGTGTAGTGAGACTTAAAAAACTCTAAAGGCAAACCGGAAACACATATCAAAACACATATCAGCACTGCCTGAACGCTTCTGAGCACTAAGCCATAATAAGGCCCGTTAGTTTCATCAGTTTTCACTTTGCTATAACATTAAAGGGATAGTTCACCCAAAAATGAAAATTCTGTCATCATTTACTCACCATCAAGTAGTGTATGTAACAACTGACGGTAGCTATTGACTTCCAAAGTATGGGGAAAAAAATACTATGGAAGTCAATGGCTACCGTTAACTGTTTGGTAACCTACATTCTTGAAAATATCTTCTTTTGTGTTCAACAGACTATCCCTTTAACTCATCAGTGGTGGTGCTAGTCACTTGTCATTTGGACATTGAGAAGGCAGCTTCACAAACCATAGAGCGCATATACATGCATTCAACCAGACAAACCCAAGCAGATGATTTCACAAGGTGCATTTGGGTAAAGCCCCCCCATTCTTGTCCTGAACCGAAAGAGTTGTGGTTGAACCTGGGGATAATCTCAACACTGCTCTGAAAGACCTAGCACTGTCCTAAAGTCCTAGCACTGTACAGAGTGAAAGAAGCTTTCTCCTTCCTTTCCGACCCCCCTCAGAAGAACGCTGGGAATGTGTAGCACTGCTTGAGTTGGTGGAGTGTGTGTTTGGGGGGGGATTTATTATTAAAAAAGATTAACATAGTCGTTAATCTTTTTATGTATCTGTAAAGATTAACGACTATGTAAGCTGGACAGTGAAATAAGATTCAGGAAAAGTCTTTATATGAAAAGGTTAATCCATTGGGCAGTGAGGCAATAAATTACATTTTGGCCCCTTCTATATCAGAACTTTGCTGCTACAGGAAGACTACTAGCACAAGAAAAGTACACTTCCTTGTTTACATCACAAAGCACACACACTCACTCACAGACACACACACACACACACACACACAC
>NW_015661612.1:1452840-1453903 GCF_001515625.1 Sinocyclocheilus rhinocerous | reverse complement strand
TATATATATATAATGAAAATAAAATACAATACTGCCAAATGCATAAATCATAATTACAATATTATAAAATGTAGTTAAGATGTGCATCTTTAATGAAATTGCATTGAATGTCCTAAATAAACAAATTAATGCAACAAACACAGTACCAAAATAACTTGTTTTCAATATTTACATATATTTCTATTTACCCACAATCCCTTTACAACAAAGAGCCGCATGCTTTGAACACAACAAATGGATGATCACGTGAACACAGAAACAGCAGCAGCAGCAAAGTTCAAACTACAATAGACGTACACAAAATCAAATGGGTCATCAGCAAGATCAATAATCTACGTGGGTTGCTATGACAACAGCACTTGCCAATGCAAAAATAAAAGCGAGCAAAGAAAGAAAGAAAGAAAGAAAGGTTATTATCTTTGGGACTTGTGAAAAATCTTGTTGGCAGAGCACTAGCTGCTATCACAGAAATCACATCCGCTCCCATGGCTGAGAGACAGTGGTTTCTAGGGAGCAGCCTTACTGGCCACTAAGAGGACGCAAACCTAGGCTTTATTATTAAAAAAGATTAACATAGTCGTTAATCTTTTTATGTATCTGTAAAGATTAACGACTATGTAAGCTGGACAGTGAAATAAGATTCAGGAAAAGTCTTTATATGAAAAGGTTAATCCATTGGGCAGTGAGGCAATAAATTACATTTTGGCCCCTTCTATATCAGAACTTTGCTGCTACAGGAAGACTACTAGCACAAGAAAAGTACACTTCCTTGTTTACATCACAAAGCACACACACTCACTCACAGACACACACACACACACACACACACACACACTTCTTCTTCTTTACACAGCATCTATCAAACGGACCTGTCCTTGACCTCCCACTTGGATACTTGCATGTGATAAACTGCTTCCATGAAGGTCAAGCCCATTGTCTTTCCAGTCTAACCACACACAAATGCGTATTCATACACACAAACAAACAAACAGAACTGAAACAAAACGGTTCAAGTTCAACATTATCATGCCAAAATTTGCAGTGGAATGAAAAAATAAATAAA
>NW_015661612.1:1427266-1452076 GCF_001515625.1 Sinocyclocheilus rhinocerous | reverse complement strand
AAAAATGCACGAAGAACTTGTATGGAGATTTTTCCATCTACAGATTTGTCCCTGACCTTTTTTTCTCTGTAAATTAAAGGTGCACACTATTGCTGAAAAACACAATCACTACTTAGCAGTCAGATGTCCGTATGCACAAAGGCACAGATCCCTAAACAAGACCATATCTGCAGATGGAACTTTGTTTGTAGAAGCATTTTTTAAATGTGAACTAGCACCTCATGACTACACCACGTTATGTACGGGAAGCTGCAAAAGACACAGGCACAAGTGGAATGTACAAAATATGGTGACATTAAATTTTAAGTAAATATAATGGGCGATATATTGCGTCACCAAAAATTATTGAGGTCATGTACATATATTGCGCGATAAGTCGATATATTGATTATTGCGACAGGCCTACGCAAACCACAAACAAAGAGCAAACTCATGGAAACTGTGCTAGAAACCCAGCTAGCCTGACACAAAGTATTCACAAAACCAAAGCCTCTACACAAATGTGACCCTGGCCTGGACCACAAAACCAGTCATAAGGGTAAATTTTTCGAAATTGAGATTTATACATCCTCTGAAAGCTGAATAAGTCTTTACTTAATATCCTAATGATTTTTGGCATAAAGGAAAAATCTATCTTTTTGACCCATACAATGTATTTTTGGCTATTGCTACAAATATACCCCAGCGACTTAAGACTGGTTTTGTGGTCCAGGGTCACAAATCAGTTCTACAAGTTTTGCTTCAGGACCTAAATTTAACACTAGAACCAAGTGGTGACCTAATATAGCATAAAAATTGTTTAGAATACAAAAGCATAGAGTAAGAAATATAAAACCCAGAGAGAGGATATTCACGAGTGTCTCGCTGGACACTGCACTGTGTGAGATACATTTAGACAGCCTGACGCAGAGCTGGGCGCCATTCACCCATCCAGCTGATTGCTATATTTAATTTCTAATTATGCCTGGAATACAGAAGCCAATTAATCAAAAGTTAATTAAAGTCATGGATTCATCTTTAGTGGCAACTCAATCATCTCAAACCCGTTAACACTGCAGATGAGGGACAACTACTGTGTGTGTGTGTGTGTGTGTGTGTTCATCTATATGTCTATGTAAATGAAAGAGAAGGAGAGGAAGATGGACAAAATCCTAAAGCATGTTACATTACCTTAGTTTAAAAGGTTTTGGATTTTTATTTTTTAATTCAAAATTAAAAAATAAAAATAAAAAAAAACAACGGCAACGGCATGTGGAGTCAGATAAACGCAATTAAAAGAAATCTCCACAGTGTTACAGAGCATCATTTGAAATAAACTATTTTCTATCATTATTTACTGTATCGATCATTATTGTTACTACTTTCTGACAAGACCAGTATAGTAATCTAAATAATTCAGTGCATTCAGATTTTAATAACTGGATTCAAAGCGAATAGATTAACTAACATTTTATAATGTTCACATTGTGTTAAACTACCTATTTGACATTTCGAGAAAATGCTGCTTTGACTGGAACAAAAGGTCTAGGTGTACTAAACAGAGAATGATCATCAATTTTCTGGTTTCAAAGTCACATGCCCGGAATTGCCTGCAGCCACTGACTGGAAATTATACCTAAAACATTCCCACTGATTGCACACATGCACAAAATGTGCAATACAATGTGCACCCACACACACACACACACACACACACAAATCTACTCAAACCAAAATAACAAAAGAAAAAAAAGCAAGCAACTCCAGCCAACACCTAGCATAGAGGAGGGGCTTTGTGAAGAAAGAAAAAACTAAGTTCATGTGTTACCCCTCGCAAACAACGGCAAGAGGTTATTTACTTCATTAATGGCACGTTGCCATAGCAACAGACAAGGGAAACCTGATACTGAACACCATTTGATCAAAATATGAAAAATATCACCAAGAATTAGTGTAAAATTACTGTCAATTAGTGTAAAATTTGTGTAAGACAAGTACAGTCCTATATACCTATAAAAAAAAAAAAAAAGCAAAAACAAAAAACGGGAAGGAACATCTGCCTTTCTTCACATACAGCGTAAGAATAGGGGTTGCAATAATTAAGCACGGCACAAATTAACCTCCATTAATCTTTTTGAAGTCAAGCAGTGCAGAATCCCAGGGTCCAATGTAATGAACAGAAGATCTTCTCACTCTTTCATTCTTTCTGTCAATCTTATCCTCTCTAATACTGTATTTTTCCCTCTTGTGCCCAATTATTCTTCTCTCATATCTTTTTAGATCCTTTTAACCAGCTGGCGAACCATCTAAATCCCTCTTAATGATGGTAAAACCCTGAGTATTATACAAACAGGTGTGTGTATGCATATATAGCATTTGATACACAATAGATCTGACCTTTTTCCATTCATGAACAGGAAGTGAGGAAACAGCATCAAGAACACTAATATAACTCCTAACCATCCACATAAAGCTCTTAGAATTTCAAACAACACCTTGGAAATTTAGGAACAAGCATGGATTATGTGTTTGTGAACTCAGCTGTTGAACTGCAGTTAACATGAATTAATGTCTTACTTTGAGAACAAGTAGGAGGTGTCCTATCTCGTATCCGACACCCACTCTGCGCTTCCTCTCCCAGGTCAACCAGCTGCCAAAGACCCCTCCCCCTGTCGTCACGGCGATCAAGGCGGAGGCGGAGCCTGACGCTCTGCACACCCAGGACGCTTGGTATCCAGGAGACAGTGGAATCCTCCAAATCCCTGCCACGCAGTCTCATTCCCACAGCGACTCACACATCGGCCAAAACATTACACTGGGAGACACAAACACACATATCAAGAACATTAGACCAGTGTGCATCATACAATTCTCAGCTATCATCTCTGAGGGACATATACGGTTTCTTTTAAGGTAACAAGTAGTCTAATATCAGACTGAAACAAAATTACCAATTAATGTTCTATGGTTTCCACCACTTTCTGATGAGAGGACTACGGCACTGGCATCTTACTCTCATCATCAATTATAAAATGTATTATATAAAGACTGGGAATTTAAAGATCTGTATTCTTCTGTATATCTTTCAAGATTTGCAATTGAAACAATAAATCCTAACTATTCTAACTATATTGCATTCTAACTGTTTTCCCCCCAGAAAGTAGGTTCAAAATATTAACAAAATAGTATATCAATGATACTAAATAACACTGCCAAGAAACTTTCAACATCAAGCTTCAATAGATACATCAAGGCGGCCTGGACAATGACCTAAATGGATGTTCACAATGGCTAGCAAAAAATTGGTGAAATTTAATAGCTATTCAGTCTATGATTGATTAATCTTTGTATTTCTGGTTAAAATAGTCCTTATAGACATACAGTATGTGTTAGGTAGTGTAACACAGCTTTATCTGAATAAAGCATTTGGACTTGGGTAACAAATTCCAGCAGCTTGAAATACAAACTAGAATTCCAGTTTCACACATAAAAGCAAGTAATTATCTTTTGAAGTGTAAGGGATGTTTTCATTGACCCTAAATCAGCGTATTGAAAGAGTCGTTGCATTAGAGTTTCTCAGGCATCTTTGTCACCCTTAAAGATCAGACCAAATGCTTTATTTTGCAAAGGTCTTGGCAGCCATTCCTGACCCACCCACTGAGTAGGCATGCTTGTTATTCAGCCGAGTGGTGATGCAATGCATCTTCAAAGTAAAGATGACCCAAAGTGGCCAGGACATCACACACACACACACACACACACATCACCACTACAGGCAACTGTGGATTTCAAAATGATCAATCCATGTAATGTAAATGAGTTTCCCCACTGCAAAGTTACATGTCCCTTGTTGAATGAAGTCACTACTGTACCAAGTCATTCATATCTCTCAATATCATATTTTTAGCTTCTGTGCTTTATTTTTCAGTAACTTTGACAACCGCAAGTCTGCAACAAAGGTCATTTCACGGGGATATAATTTACAGGACACTAAAATCAGCTGAAGAGGACAAACGGTGTCCCATAACTTTGTACTGAATTAAGCATCACCAGTACAGAATTACTTTAATAACTAAAAAGCAGAGTGGAGAAAATCCCAGTTTCCCAACTGCTGATTCAACACTTCCTAGTGTTTGTAACCATACTGTCTTTAAAAAAAGGTGGTCTAATAATTACATATACTCATAGAAGAATTCACCTTATTTACTCTTTAGAAATTGGGTACAGTAATTTAGTACAAGAAGCCTTCATTAAATTCAAGTTTGTCATTTTACTATACACAAATGCATAAATGTAGCAACAACCTCTAGTATCTGCTGCACTCATTCTACAAAACATTCTCTAAAAAACACATGAAAGATTTCCTGTAGAGTATTGTAAACTCTAGACTATTTATATTCTGCATATGAAGGTCTCTCAGAATTAAGTCCTTTATAACCACAAATAACCATTTCCATTTCTCTTAGCCACAAAATGTGCAGCATGAAATTAGAAGTTGATTTTGGGTTAAAAAAAAGCAATTGAGTTCAACTGACCAACAAAAAATTTATTATAATAAAAAATGAGATGCACATTAGCCAACTGTGCCAAACAGTAGAGTTATTGTTAGAAAAATTGGCCTGGAGGAGAATAGATGATTTTTCACCACACAAGACAAAAAAGTCTTGTATTTTAATAACTATCCTAATTCAAGCATCCTTTAAGCCATTTCAGTCATCAGAGGAAATCTAAGCATTTCAATTCATTCAAATTCAGAGAGAGCACATACGTTTTTTCCATCCAAAAGTAGTTCAAAGTGAACCATGTTTCAATCTAGTTCTCATGAATGCATATTTTACTGGTTGGCACCCTTTGTGGCTTTTTTGATACACGCATTCATGAAAACAATCCTAAATAAGGATATTGGGTCTTAATTTAATGAATCATGTACCCTTTTCCAAAGCTCACACATATGGTTTTGATTATACTTTAATGTGTCCAGATTTCCTCATTGGAGAAACACTTGATATTAGAATGTGCATCATCTTAATGGAAAAATTCTAATCACAGCTAAATTTGTAGGTATTCAGGCAAGTGTTGCAGCATTTGATAGAGTATTACACTGTCTTGCATGTTTAAAGTAGTTGGTTGTTTAAATTGTGCATAACTGTACGTGTATGAAGTGCACAGCAAAATAGAACCAATGAATCAATGGTTGCTAGTCTCTGAATAGATAACTCCAGGGACACACTGTGTAGTAGTCTAACAAAGGGTTGGAAACAGTGACTAATGGAAGTCATTTCACCAGGGGTTTGAATACTCATACTGAACCATTCCTAGTTTAATGAGTGTAATGGGACCCAGTTGATATGTGCCAGTCATATCACATCCTGAGAGCCGGATTACAATTGAAATTCCTTAGCCTTCAGTACAACAAATCAGTGCAAAAGAGAGCTCTGCTTCACGATCACAAAATCAAACCTGAACCCTCATCCCTTTTAGTTATTATATAATAAATAAAACCGAGATGAGCAATCTGGATGCAGAAGTTTGCGTGCTTTGCTCTCACAGCAGACCGGCTGCTGCCCCTGTAATAATGTCTGCCCTTCCAGATAATCCTTTTAGTGAGGGCCACACTTGGCCAGTGCTTTATTAGCATTCATCCATATTTTATCATATTTATTCGTATTTGCCCTTGTGCTCTGTAGGTGCAGGGAGGCTTAGGCTCCCCTTGAGAAATTACTTCAGAAGCAAAAGACAGAATTGGAGACACAGACACATTCAGAATTTAAACATTAAAATTCACTTGTGCCCAGGACAAATGCAAACTGAACTTCTTGATTCGTATTCAATGCTGAAATGTCTAAAAGTGCACTCAGTAATTTTTTATTTGTTAAAATATGTTTAAAATTATGACATTCACACAGCATGAAGACTCAGTGGCCTAAAAAAACACTTTTATTTTACATTGAGGGGTCACATAATAAAGGTCATATGCTCACTTAAGGTTAAACACTTATAATTTAATAACACTGTTAATTGTAATTTTAATCAAATCTCAAAATAATTATCCATTTTCATGCTGTAAATTATAATGCTGTTATGTATAAATTCACATATAGTATTTTTAAAAACATTGATTTTAGTGTTTTAATGTTTTATTTTTAATTTATTTATACAAAAATATCATTCATTTAAAAAGTAATGGCTGCTGAAATTTCAAGTTGGCCAGCAGGAATAGATTACATTTTAAAATATATTAAAATAGAAAACAGTTTTTTTATTTTATTAAAATATTTCACATCATTACTGTTTTTACTGATTAAATAAATCCAGCATTGCTGAGCATAAAAGATATCTTTTATCAATATTTAAAAAAAAAAATCTTACCAACCCTAAAGTTGCATCCGTCTAGTTGCAAACTGTAATCCACGAGATTCTGTGTACTGTGAACAGTTGTGTAATCTCAACATAACAAAAAAATATTGAGAGCACAATAAAACGTAGGCTACAAAAAGAAGGAAAGAAAAAATTAAATGCATGATAAAAAAAGAGCTTATGATGAATTTAACAAACCCGCATAAACAACAAAATCTTGAGTCAGCAAATCAAGAAGTCAAGAAGACTGAATTCCATTCTGGATGACATTCAGAGAGAGATATTCAAATACACTTTCCTTAAGCTTCACTGTATGTGTTTCCACAACAGGAGACATATTTGAGTATCTCAGTAAAAAGTAAGAAGCGGAGCCAAGGGTCAAAAGGCAAGATTTAGAAGTACGCTGTATATAGAAGTGCTACTTAGAGGCGATTTCATGTTTTTTCAGTGTAGCGCAATCAGAAACAGGGAGGGTCTAACAGTGGGAATAGTAAATGGTGAGGTCATGTGGGGAAGGTCTTGTAAACAGATTTAAAAATAGGGGAGTTCATGGTGAGGATCATCGAAATGACCTTCAGGTTCAATAATTTCACCCAGCTAAATCTCAGTCGTAATCATACTCTCAAGAATCACTTCAAAAAATTGCTGAGCTCATATCGACACTTGGAAAGACACTTTGTCTACCAAAAAATAAAAAAAAGATTAGCCACTTTTGGGCCAATTACTCCACAATCAAGTCTTATTTCAGGTCCATTTTCAGACCAGAGTGTGAATTTTAATGTACCGTGTGTGGCACTTTACAACATCCTGCTGATATCTCTGATGCCTCAGCACAAGGTCAACAGAAAATTATTTATCTGTCGTTCAGCGGTATTTCCTCACACGATCCATACCATAAACTGTAAAAGGCCAGGGCTGCTTTTGCATGACCCTGAAGTGCTCTGTGAATGCAGTGTGTTTTTCTAACCTTGTAACCAAACACACTTTCACACAGTCCATCTCTAGTGGCTTATTTGATTCAATAATAAAGAATGTGTGTATCCACTTATTCACTCTGACACAGTGCCTGAGGGTCTATTAATACACACACCACTGCACTGTATATGTGTGTGTGGGTGTCAAGTGGGAAAAAGACCTTCACAGGAGTCATTTCAAGCATGCTTAATCCCTGAAGTTGCTCTTTTCTAAAAACATTACTTGAGGTTTAATCATTATACCAAAATGATGACTATTAGAAATCGGGACTGAAACCCACAAATTGTTCTGATAATACATTAAAGCTTCTTTTTTTTTGTCTGCTTAGCTGAAAGCAATAAAGCAAAATTATTATCAGCTTTCTTATTCACAAATCTCACTATTGCCCCCAGGCTGAACTGCAATCCTTTAGTTTTTCAAAGAAAATGACAGCGAAACAAAAGCCAGCACAGGTGGGGCAGATAGATTGTCCCAGCGGACAGAACACATAAACAACTCTACCCAGAGGAAATGTTTATTGCTCAGAGGTTGATCCTTCATAAATCAGAAGACTTACATAATGGAAATCTCAATAATGTTTCATTTAAGTATCAACTTTGCCTCAGAAGTTCTCCCAAGAAATCATTAGGAGAAATAAGTCACAATTTCACAACTTTTGACAAAGTACAGAGCTATAAAATTCATGTGGACACATGACCAAGATAATTTGAACAGAAATCTTTAAGTTCACACATTAAAATCTCAGGAATCTTGTCAAATCTAACCACAGTGTGAGACATTGCTAAAATCTCACATGTGAGATCGGTGGAGACATTTTCACAGCATAAAATCTGAGAAGCAGGAGACCCAAGCATTTTCCCCCTCATTTAATCTCATTAGGATAAACAATTTAGACCTTAAAGAGATGTCATCTGTGATTTTTATTTCCTGTGGATGTCATTAAAAGCTGATCTTCAGGTAAAATATACTTTGTGCTACAATATTTCATAAAATTAGAAAACTACTGACATAAATAAATAAATAAGATAGCTATGCTGCAGAGTGTTTAAAAGTATCAAAAATTCAAAGATGTCATTAAAATAATCTAAGGTAAAATATGTTTCATAATACAATATTTCATAAAATTAGGAAACTGTACAATAAATAAATAAGCAAACAAGCAAGCCGCACGTCTGAAGGTAACGTTACCAAAAAAAAAAAATCAAATATCTCATTCAAATAATCTGTTTTTTGTTGTCGTTAAAGACTTGCACCAACGTAGATCTCAGAGTGATATCAATAAGTGGAAATCTAATCTCAAAATATTCTTAAAAATAGACAGACATGTACTGAACAGTAAGTTATTACAATTATTACAGCCTATGTTGATTAATCACCAGTCAGACAACATCGCAGTGGCCATTTCACATTTGCATCGACGAACTTGAAGTCTCGAATGACACTGACATCAGCAAAGATCCACTTGGAAAAAGCAGCGAATGCCAAAATGATTTACCTCTGCTTGTCGACGGCTGCAACGCTTAGATTGTCGCCTGTTGGAGTCGTGCAGAACAATTTAGCCCAGCTACAGCAGCTGGACTGCGGGCTCGATTTTCCTCCCGCGCCGCCGGTGCAGAAGTGAAGTCGCGCGAGGACCGCGGCCAGGGCTCCGGGAGCAAAAAAAAACAGCCGGTTTCGCTTGCACGCAGACACGGTGCCAAACTGATCCGCACCCCGGGGATCTAATTAAATGGCAAGCCACGGGGGTGTATGGTAAAACGTTTATATATTTCGCCTAGGTATGCAAAACGATGTAGAGTAAAACACCCAGACAGGATATCCGACTGTCTCCCAAAAATCTATTGCACAAAATACTGCATGTGTCTGAATATGGAGCGAGGAATCTCTCGTCAGTTCTTGGGTTTTGGAACAAACCCACTTGAGCCCACATAAAGCTTGTTTGTGAAATTCCGTGGAGGATTGTGGGCTAATTTAAACACTGTTTCCGATCCGATTATATTCGCTAAAGCAGTACGTGTGCAACGTTTCTGAATTTAAGATTTTTAACTGTTGTCTTATATTGTCCACAGACTCATATGTTGCCTAATAAAATACAGAAGAGTCAGTGTAATTTTATTTTTTTTTAATGTGTAGCATCAACAACTCTCATAAGAGCCTATTGCATAAAACAAGGCCACTATAATTAGGTTTATCAGTGTCGTTTTTTAAATACACTATAGAACAGATCTTTTTTTTTTAATGAAATTCGGTGCAAATTTTATTCTAAATTACAGTAAGCTAAATCATAATTTTACCAACCAGCCGTCTGGTTCAAAAATTCAAACTTTAATTAATTAGCCCGTCTTTCTGTAAAAATGAAAGATCTCACTATGTTTAAGACCAAAATTCATGGTGATTGTTAATGTGAATGTGATATAGCCTATCTGATTTATTTTTATTTTACTTTTTTTTTCCAGATTAAATAATTTTACACAAATTTCTTTAGAATGAAAATGGGCTCCCTTTCTTGTTGTATCATGCATTGAGTTGACTAACAAGTCTTTATTTATTTATTGAGTTATTTGAAAATATATGCCACTGTTCTTTGTGGTCATGTCCTCAAAGCTATTGAAAATCAGAAGTGGGGGAAAAAGAGAAAGATTCGCATAGGATTTGGGTGTTGAATATGTATCGCAACCTGTTCGGGACGCCATACAAGGTCAGTGGGACGAAAACTGATATTGGTCTCGCTCTGCAGAAATACACGTATATATTGCATGTCCGTCATAGCCTACGTGTGTTACGTGCAAAATACGGCACATATGACCACACACAAGACTGTACACACACAAAGTATATCATCACGAAAATCAGTTCCATATCATGGAGTGAATCTAGTTATTGTATATCTAATCTATAGCGAATCTAGTTATTTCCAGATTATTGTTTTTATAATTTTATTTTAATATGTTGACGTGTCACCGCGTGGTTTTAACTTTTCTCCACACTCAAACTTGTTGGTTTAATACATTAATTTCCTTATACTTATAAGTGGCAACAAATGTGGATGAATGTGAATTATTCAGGAACGTACGACTTACTCTTCCAGGACAAAAAAAAAATCGAGATTCTGCATTATAAGAGCAGAGCTTCTCAACAAAATTGAGATATTTAGGAACAGTTGGCTTTCCTATTTAATTCAAATGACTAAAGTCTAAATTGCAAACCTGACAAACATGTATATTAGATATTAGCCTGACAGGAGCTTAGAAATTGGTTGTTTGACAGTAAACAGGACACAGATTTAGATTTCATAGACCATGGATCTCCAGTCAGACTCTCGCTCACACAGGGACCCTCAATATAGAAAAAGCAGGATGTTCTTTGTAGCACATTGACATAATATTCATTTCCCTTTGTTTGATACTTAACAGATCCTTAGCAAATATTCCTTCAAACAGTTTATGAAAATGTGATGGGGAAAAAAAAACTTTAAAGAGAACCCGGAGTACCTTCAGAAGAAAGCTTAGTAAGTTCTTAAAACCATGCATTTATTAAAGAAAGATGCAGTTTCAAGGGGAGACATGTTCAATCATGTGTAATCAAAAAGAAAATCTTTTAAAAAGTTATTTTATTTGAAATTATTTAAATACAAATAATATATATTTTCCATTTACAATGACAGTTTTCTTGTAAACAAAAGTGGCAGATACTGTTTACTAGGCAATTCACCCCTTTTTCTGGCCAGTGAGTTTCTCTGTGTGTGTGTATGAAGAGATGATTTCTCATAATCTGCGCACTTCAGTCACAGCTTTCAGAACACAGCATGAATTATGAGGCTACAATATTTTTTAGAACTATAATACTAAAATGTCTATTTATCTGTAAAACTGTTATAATTTTATAAAACTGGTTGTGAATGCGTTACATGCAACCAGAATGACACTTTCCCTCTGTCAATAAAGATTGCATTGTGTTTATGCTAATGAACACAAGGGGGAAAAATAAGTAAAATAATTTTCAGATTTTCTAATAACATTTGCAGTTTTCCAAATGTACTTACATACATTAACTATTGGGAACAAACAAGAAAATTCCATTTCCTGTCATAAATTCATGATTTAAAAAGAAGAAAATAAAAATACCCATAAATGCAGAGATTACATTTCATACGCATTTTTACAATTCAAATAATTTCATATCAGTCAGCTTAACCTCTCCCACTAATCGACAAATGAACAGGCCAGACCAATATTTTCATAACCACTAAATCAGCACTTCCAATATGCTGTCAGACCTTCCATTGGTGCAAAATAACATTTAAAAGGGACGAAAATAATCATATCCACAAAAAAATCTAAATATACCCTCAATTTTGAGCCTTGTTGCCATCACGCCACGCACAAAAACTTGCAAAAATAAACACTGACCCTCAATTATTCCCATCTCTCAAACTGATGTTTCTATATCAAACCATTTGCAATATGTGTGGCCTCAAAAAAATCTGTACATCGAATAAGGCGTTTATATTTGATGAGTGGAATGTAAGACAAAATTATATATAAATACAAAAAAAGTCATTTGATAATTCCATCTTGTAAAAACCATCTTTTGCTGCACCATGGCCAAGAGATTAGTGTAACTGATGGAAAAAAGGCTTGCACTTGTTCAGTCTATAAACACAGTCTCTTTGTCACAACTGTAGTCAGCAACAGTGGGAAATTTCCAGTTTACAGTTTAAAAAGTCAGTGGGATGAATAGATCAGGGGGGAAAAAAAATCCAAAACTTGAATTGTTCTAGAAAGACTAAAAAAAAAAACCCCCATGTTATTACATAGTGCCAAGAAATCAGTCTGATATCAGCTTGCTTATTTTGTGTAACAGAGGGACAGCAGTTCTAGGTAAAGCGACGTTAGGAGTTAAATCAGGACTAAATCATAGACCTGGCTGTGGAATGTCTGCAGTCTTTTTTTCGTGAGGCTGAGACAACCTGTGCTTATGCAGAGAAGCTGGAAGTTGTTACAATAGGTGAGATTTATAAATGTATTGGACTTCCACACTTCATGACCATGAAGACGAATTGAGATGCAACCCACAGCGGTGCAAGTACCCATCACCCCATAATTCCTGCTCAAACTCAGAACGCACATCCACATCCTTGTGGTTCATGCTCACTCCAGATTACACATCACACAGCCTCGTAAAAAGTGGAAACACCTGGTAAATCTGATATCTAATAAACTACATAAAACTACAAAATGATAAGGTAGAAAACACCCTTGAAGCATAAACAGTGATATTAAAAAATGACAGTCATGAGGTGTGTGATTTTGCAGCGGTACTCTGGGTTTTATTTTTCCGATGCATTGGTTGGTCAGACATCTTTTTCGTCAAGCGGAGAGGAATCTGAAACACAGCTGGACCCCACAAATAACCACTGTCACAGCCCACCGATAACGACTGGATGAACGCAGGGAAAGATAACCAACAGTTCCTTGGGTCTTATTTTGATTGGTGAAATTTGATTGGAGGACAGATTTGTGATTCATGAGGGTTTTAAACAGGAACATGGGGCGTCAACGTCCTTGTCTCCTGTTTGCCTCCGGTGTGTGGCGGCCCAGAAGACGTCAATGGTCTGGGGCTATGTGGGTGTATAGGAGCGTGTGTGTGTGTGTGTGTGTGTGTGCGCGCATGAGTGGGCACATGGGTGTATGAGCTGTGCTCAAGTTTGCATGAAATGACTGGTTTAGTCGTTGTCTTCTTCATCTTCCTCAGATTCCTCAATGCCATCACTGTCCTCCTGGTCATCCTCCTCTTCCTCGGTTTCTGGGATATCCCACTGAGGGTGGTTATCCATCATGGCCTTCGCCTCATGAACCTCCAGCTGAAACAGAAAAAAAAAGGATCACAAAGGTTCTAGTAAATATCTTAATGTATAATATATATTATTATATATAAATTTTATATATTATATATTAATATATAATACATATTTTACATATATTATAATATATACAATATACATATTTTTCGTTATTTTATAAAGAAATTAATACTGTTTCTTGATCACCAAATCAGCATATTAGAAATATTTCTGAAGGATTATGTGACACTGAAGACTGGAGTATTGGCTGATGAAAAATCAGCTTCCATCGCAGGAATAAATTACATAATATACATTAAAATAGAAAAGTTATTTTAAATTGTAATAATATTTAACAATATTACAATTTACTGTATTTGTTATAAAATAAAAGCAGCTGTGGTGAGCATAAGAGACTTCTTTTAAAAATCATTAAAAAAAATCTAACCAACCCAAAACTTTGAACATGCATTGTTTTAAAATATTTTATAAAATATATAAATACTTAATAAAATCAATATTTTAGAAAAATTTTATGAATATTTTTTATACGTACTTTATAAATATATGAATAGAAATAAGAAAACATTTCCAAAACAAGATAGTATAGAAAAAAAATGTTTTAAAATATTTTATAAAATATATAAATACTTAATAAAATCAATATTTTAGAAAAATGTTATGAATATTTTTTATACGTACTTTATAAATATATGAATAGAAGAAGAAAACATTTCCAAAACAAGATAGTATAGAAAAAAAAAAAAAACTGACCTTGAGTGGCTTGATCTGATCTAATCCCATGAATGAATCTGATCGGAGAATCACAGAATATTGATAGTTTCCGGTTTTGGATGGAGCGGGGAATTTCAGTTCAACCTGAGGCAAACAGGAAGTTTAGATAATCATTGGTCACTTTACACAACTCAGCAAAACCTAAAACGGAGGAGTAATTGGGAGATATGGGATGATTTATGACCCTTTTGTTTACATTGCATTCTCATGCTCCTCACAGAGAGGAAGCGCTCTCTGTGTCAGACAGAATTATGACAGGCGTCTGGCTGCTCTGTAACCAGACAGAGACTGCAGTATGGAGGTTGCCTGGCAACAGGCTATGGGGAAAACTGCTGCGCAGGAGACACACACACACACACTTTACTACATTATAATGACAGCACACCATATCGCAATTAATTCTAGTAATTTGTTTTTGCCATTATGTATTCTGGTTCTAAATGCTGTTATTTCTACTGTAAGACTTTATATATAAAAACAAAACAAAAAAAAAACACTGAATTAATTGACTGAAAATCTTGCATCGTACACTACCACTCCCATAATGACATAACCCAGAGTCACGATTATGAACTAATAAGAACAATAAAGAGATTTTTGGGTTCCCACTCTTTTTCACTAATGACTTTCCATGACCAGTCATCTGAGATGAGCATTCTGATTCAGACTGATTGAACCAGTTTGATTAATTTAATTTGATTCAGTTCAATTCACTATTCCATTCACAAACAGTCAAGTAAAACCATTAAACATTTGGTCGTTTGGCTGTATTGATATTAATCTGAAATGAAATAAAATACAAATATTACATGAAAAACAAACTAGAAAGGTTGCATTTGTAACTAACTGAAATAAGTTTAAATTGAAGCAACAAAATTATTAACTGTAAATACACAAAAAGCTAATGAAATAAAAGTAAATTAAACCTTAATAGTAGTATTAAAAAAATAACAATAAAAAGATTTTTTTTTTTTAAATCACAACTGAAAATATAAAAGTTGATTCAAAACATTAATAAAAAAATTATTTTCATGACCAGTCATTTATAATTACTGGAAAAGTATTATTATTTTTAATTAGTCTGATTCAGACTGATTTACTAATGAACATTTTGTGAAGCAGTTTGATCAATTCCCTCACACAGGGTTATTACTGTTAGCTAAAACTAAAACTATTAAAATCAATTTGGTTATTTGAAATAAATCTGAAATCAAATAAAACATAAATATTACATGAAAAACGTAATACTAAACATAAATTAGAAATGTTGCCTTGACAACTAACTGACAAAAGTTTAAGTTTAAGCAATAAAATTACTAACTGGAAATAAAAAACAAGAGCTAAAACTAAAAATGAAATAAACCTAATAATGAAACCTAAATAGAAATATATTAAAAAAAAATTCACAATTGAAAATGCAAATGCTAATTTTAAACCTTAATAAAAACACTGAAATTACACCGCTTACAAATCAAATAATCACTATGATTTGCAAGCACAGTTTACTTTACGCAAAAGGTTGTCTAGCCAGTAAAAATATTTTTGAGCAAGTTTCCACGACTTTAAGATTTTAAGTCACTTCCATACCCAGAAATCCTGTAGAATTAAAATTCCACTCCACTGAGCACCGCAATGTCACCCTTTCCCGAATAAAAAAAAGGTGTGGTAGAGCACAAACAGGTGGTCGTCGCCTCACCTCCTCTGTGTCTTTGAGTGTGCAGACGTGGTTGGGCATAGACACCAGAGTCTGTTCCTTCCTATCTGCAATGTAGAGCCACCACCACTCCTGCTTCTCCTCAGGGAAGTACAAGCTGTACACAGGATGTGTGACCTTAGACTTGGTCTCCAATAGTGCCCTTTCACGGCGCTGAATGCTCTGTTGTAGTGCTTCCCATTCCTACAGAAGAAGACATGCTGGTTGTGAAAAGCTACACTCAATAACTACCATCAGTAGTCACTTGTCCAAAGTATATGACACGCACCTCCTCGTCATCTCCGGCAATCTCGTCCACCTCAGTGTCACTCTGCTTGTCACTCTCCTCATCTCTCTCGCTGGGAGAGTCCTTATTTCCCTCTGCTTCATCTGATTCACTGCCTTTATCAGAGAGATCGTCCTCTTCCACTTTTGATGCAGAAGCAACATCCTGTGAACGAAAATATAAGCACATGCGGTTGAACGAAAGATTTTTTTATTTTGTCAATTATATTGCAGAAAATGTGCATCATAGTAAAACTGACTAAAATTAACGACATAAATGTGACCCTGGACCACAAAACCAGTCTCAAGTCGCTGGGGTATATTTGTAGCAATAGCCAAAAATATATTGTATGGGTCAAAATTATAGATTTTTCTTTTATGCCAAAAATCATTAGGATATTAAGTAAAGATCATGTTCCATGAAGATATTTTGTAAATTTCCTACTGTAAATATATTAAAACTTAATTTTTGATTAGTAATATGCATTGCTAAGAACTTCATTTGGACAATTTTAAAGGCGATTTTCTCAGTAGTTTGATTTTTTTGCACTCTCAGATTCCAGATTTTCAGAATCAAATATTGTCTTATCCTAACAAACCATACATCAATGGAAAGCTTATTTATTCACCTTTCAGATGATGTATAAATCTCAATTTCGAAAAATTGACCCTCATGACTGGTTTTGTGGTCCAGGGTCACAAATATACACTACTGTTCAAAAGTTTGGGGCTGGCAAGATTTTCTAATGTTTTTATACATTTGATCAAAAAACAGTAATATTTTGGACTATTGTTACAATTTCAAATAACTGTTTTCTATTTTAATATATTTTAAAATATAACTGATTTGTGTGATGGCAAAGCCGAATTTTCAGCAGCCATTACTCCAGTCTTTAGTGTAATATGCTTCAGAAATCTTTCTAATATGCTGATTTAGTGGTCAAGAAACATTTTTATTATTATTATTATCAAAGTAGAAATGAGTCGTGCTGCTTTTCGTGGTAACTGCGATACATTTTTTTTTCAAAGTTCAAAAGAGCATCATTTAATTGAAATGGAAATCTTCTACAACATTGTAAATGTCTTAACTATCACTTTGTCAATTTAATGCATCCTTGTTGAATAAAAGTATTAATTTCTTTCAAAAAAACCTCTTTCTGACTTTTTTGAATGGATACAATTAAAGTCTGTTTCTTTAAAAGACAAAATAATGTGTAACACTCAACATATAAAGGTCTATAGTTTTAGAATCCTTACATTTCCTGCCACATTGCCATTGGGGTGTTTGGCCTTGTCTCCCTTTGCTTGCTGTTGGGTGACTGGTTTCTTCTTAGTCAGTTTCTTCTTTTTGGACTTGGCAGCTTTTTTAGCTCCTTTATTCTTATTTTGCCAAACTTTTGTTTTGTTTTTGGAATCACCTTGCTGCAAATTGCAAAATAATATTCATATACTTTTCGACATTATAATGAGCAAATAACAAAATGTAAATATGCATTTTTAATTCGTTATAAAATTATGTTTGACAAACAGTAATAGCTTGAAAGCAATACTACCTCCTCTGCATTAGTTTCCTCTGTAGGTAGCGGTGCATCCTCTTTCTCAAACATCTCCTAAACACAAACAGAAATTTAGTACAATGTTGTTGCGCGTTTTAAAAATAATACAGACTGTTTTGGTAGTAGGTAGTCTTGCTGAAATGAATTCGCAACCTAAAAACCAAAGTAGCTCAGCATTGACCTCTTGTGGATGCCTGCTGCAACTGCAAGATGTGCCATACCACGACCATAATCACTTTGCATAATACATTACATAACATATAAATCAACTGCTATATTTGAATAGCATTACACCCTCACCCTCAAATAAACATCTGGATAGGAAATGGTGGCTCATGAGATATTCTCGCAAATATGCTCAGGGACGCGGGAAGTAGGGGTGCTGAGGGGGCTGCAGCACCCCTTGTTTTCACATGGTTGCAAATGCAACGCCAAGTTTGTTCATTTAAATTTATTCCTGTTTTAGCATTTAATAATTTATTTGTAATGTTCTCTGAAATGTAAATTGTAAGTGGGCTATAATAAACCCATGTTTATCTTTATAAACATGATTCATTTTACTTGTGATGTTTTCTATATGGGATTACGTTAGCCTAATCCTCATGAACACGTGACCCTGGCACGTGGCATCAGACATGAACTATACAGAATGTGAACAAGATTAACTTTAATACAAGGAGATAATGGCGCAAAAGCGAATTTCAGATTTTTTTAAATGCCCATCCCAGCAAAAACTTTCCAAAATAGGCATCAAACACCAGCCCCAGCACGAGCACCGACGTAAGTGAACCAGCTCCAGCACGGAGACAAGTAAGCCTAGCTGACCCAGCCCAACCCCCGAGATTGATCAGATACTATCGATAATTTCAAAAATGTGATATGCAGTCAAATTTCCCAGTGTGTATGCCACTTAAACGAGTGTTCATATTGACGCACTTGTAGTGCTTTGTGGAGTTGTCAAATGAGGTGACCATCCCCGCGCCCCCCTTTCATTTCACCCAACACGGACACACACAGCACCCCCGACCGAAAACATCTTCCCCTGTGCTGTGTGTAACAAAACGAGTGTTCATATCGACGCACTTGTAGTGCTTTGTGGAGTTGTCAAATGAGGTGACCTCCCCCCCCCCCCCCCCTTTCACCCAACACGGACACACACAGCACCTCCAACCGAAAACCTCTTCACGCGTCCCTGAATATGCTACTTACAGACATTCTCTTCCTTCTCAAGGTGACGGTAACTGTGACAATGGACCCTGCCGTGACGTTATTGCTATCTTCATCATCCAACACTATGGGGCAATGAAACATACGCAGAGTTTAAGTCTTTAAATCACACGTAATGGTTTTTATTGAATTTATGAGTGTTCAAGCACTGCTGAACAATCTCACCTTGAAGTTTGGTTTCCATGTTGATATAGGGAATGCTCCCGAGGACCGCCATGACCTCATCATACTTCTCCTCCCCCAGGAATCTCAGCATGTTTCTCCTGTCAGAGTCCTTCAGACTGACCAGATCCGGCAATGTCCGTACCTTATACTGACGAGAGAGATGGGCCCTAATTAGACATTTGGAAAACAGGCTTTGCATAGCAACCACAGATTAACTGGGGTATCTAACTGATTTTTCTTTGTGCTGCAATGCCTCTGAGAAAGATGTACCTTCTTAGAGATACAGTATCGGAGGTGTTCCTCTTCAAAATGGGGCAGCTGCAGCAGAGGAGACTTGGCCTCCTGCAGTCCTTGAACCACCATCTGAGACAACTTCATGCAGTTCTCTATGGACGTCAACCTGGGAGCCCGAAGCCCTATAAAATCATACATCAGCAAAATCTTTTTTTCAATGTATCATGTATCATATTATATACACTACCTTTCATAAGATTTTTTAATGTTTTTCAAAGAAGTCTCTTATCCTCACCAAGGATGCATGATGAAAAATACATTAAGAAAAGCAATATGATGAAATATTACTACAATTTCTATTTTAATACATTAAAAAATATATAATTTATTCCTGTGATGGCAAAGCTGAATTTTCAGTATCATTACTCCAGTCTTCAGTGTCACATGATCCTTTAGATTAGATTCTAATATGTTTTTAGGTGCTCAAGACATATTTCTTATCAATGCTGAAAACAGTTGTGCTGCTTAATATTTTTGAGGAATTTGTAATACATTTTTTCAGGATTCTTCAAAAAAAAAAAAAAAAAGTTAAAAAGAATAGCACTTATTTTACTTTTTTTTTTTTTTAACAATGTAGTATTTAGTGTCACTTCTGCTCGCTTTAAGGCATCCTTGCCGGAATAAAAGATTCATTTCATCACATAAATCATACTGATCAAAACTTTGAACAGTAGTGTATATATTAATAAAAGCATATTAATTACATTAATTACCTCCTCTACTGGTTGCCATCATAGTAAGTTGACAGCCAACATTGATAATTTCCTGTAGTAAAGCAGGGCACTTCTTCATCACAAACCTTTGATCTGCAGAAGATACAAAACAGCTAATTAATTCACATTAATAGCATGAATATTGTGTTTGGGTAGCTAAACTGGCAGAGCATGGCATTAGCAACACCACGGTCATAGATTTAATTCCCAGGGATAACACATATTTGGGTTAATATATTGCTTGAAAGCTGGTAGTTGGTGTGTTGTTATCCTACAGGATTAAATGTTGACACTTGAGAGGTGTGTGTGAATGCATACCCTCCTCTATGTTCTCAGAAACATCCATCCTGGCAAGGTGTGTAAGTAATAAGACTCGAGCCTTCAGGCTGTAGGGATAGCAGAACGGAGGCTCCTTCTTCTTCACATTAATGTTCCCCAGCTCCCGAATCAACTGCACAAAGGAACACAACACGAGCATTAAATTTGAATCATTATCCACTAGCCACTTCATTAAGTACTCTAAATCTTTAGCACAAAATAGTTTGAACATTTTACCTGTGGAACTTCTATGTTGTCTGTTGGTCTTATGATGGCCTCTTTGTTACTACGAGGATCAAATTCAAATGCTGCCGTCAAAACCATCACCAATCCTGTCAAACACAGAAGAGACTCAGTCTGAGGAAAATAAAAGATCTAAAGGGGTCATAAAATATTTTTCTTCAACTTACGTTTCATGTTCATTGTAGGTGTTTTGTACATAAAGTGCATGAAAAGCTGTGTTGTGTTGATGAGGATCTGATCACCACTGTAGCGGATGGAGCGGTACCACCATGTGCCCTAAACAAAAAGGCTAGTTACTATTGGGTTTATCAGAATATTAATGAATGGAAAGGGTTTATACTACAGTTTCCAAGCACTTGTACACTACCTTTAGAAAGTTTAGGGTCAATAAGATTTTTTTTAAAGAAATTGATACTTTTTATTTTGCAAGGACGCACTAAATTGATCATAAGTGATAAAGACATTTATAATGATACACATTAACATAACTGTTATCAACACTGACAATTATAATGTTACTCGAGCTTGTGACACTGAAGACTGGCGTAATGGATGCTGAAAATTCAGCTTTTCGATCACAGAAATAAATGACTTAAAACACATTAAAATAGAAAAGAGATGCTTTAAACTGTAATAATACTAAACAATATTAGTTTTTACAGTATTTTTGATCAATTATCTTGGTCAGCATAAGACACTTCTTTCGAAAACATAAAAAGAAATAAATCTTACTGATCCAAAACATGTTTTCAATTATATCTAATGTCAAAGTTATTTATTGCCACTAGAAGACTGGCTTACCACAACCACAGGAAGGATAACCATAAAAGCCAACCCATAGACCAGCAGAACCTGTGAAAGGCACAAACAGGTTTTGCAAGTTATTGCATTCTTGGTGTATTTATCTACTTATTAGTTGAAAACTTAACTGACAGCTGGAAAAAATGAGTGGGTGAACTTACCAGCATGGAATTTTTCTGGTCAACAATCCACGCAGGAAGAGCGATTCCAAAACTTGTCACTGATCAAGAGTAAAAAGAAATACAGAGAAAGACGGAATAATGATGAATTTTCAACATAGGTAATACTAACGGAACAATTCTTTGGAAATAAGTTAACAAGGTAAAGAAACTGTCACCTCTTGGGCCATCAGGGTTGCCATACTTCTCCCAGTTATCTCGTGCTTCCTCATTAGTTAAACTGTGAGAAAGAATCAGCATCGACAACAATTTCAAAAACCCAGATGATTACATGCGGTGCAATATTGACAAATAACAGAAAGGTGCTGCGTGAGTATTTTAAGAAGATTAAGTGATTCATTCTGGCACAGTGGATGACATTTTTATGAATAGCTTTTATGAACTGTATTGTGCTGCACCTATAATTACACACTGCAATACCAACACCAACCCACACAGAAAAATGAGCTGCAACTGCTATAAATAACATGACATTAAATGTAAAAGGCAACAATAAATAAAAGAGGTGGTGACAGCAGTCTTACGCCGAGTAAGCTTTAGCAAGCTTCATGAACATGGCCTCATCTCCACCTTTATCAGGATGGTGTTTCAGAGACAGCACTCTGTACTGTTTCTTAATCTCAGCAATAGACACTCCCTAAACAGAAACATAATGGATCTATTAATCTTGAGAAGAAGCAGGTTAGAGATTAAAATGACAAAGAACAAGACAAGAAATGCATCCTTACTGCTTCCAAGTGGAGGACCTCATAGGGGTTATACTCCTGGTACTCTCGATCTAATTTAGACACCTTATAGGCCAGGAAAAGAAATATTGCCCACCCAAACAGCAGGGCTGCTTTTCTAAGATGATAGAGAAGTACATTTTTAGTATGTAAACAATTTACAATAAAATAGACAGCAGCTGCTATACGTCATGATGACTAAATAGAATAAAAGAGCAGATTTAAAGGGGTCATATGATGCGATTTCAATTTTTCCTTTCTCTTTGGAGTGTTACAAGCTCTTGGTGCATAAAGAAGATCTGTAAAGTTGCAAAGACTAAAGTCTCAAATCCAAAGAGATATTCTTTATAAAAGTTAAGAGTCAGCCACACCTACCTAAAACGCCTCGTTCTAACACGCCCCCACATATCTACATCACTATGTGGAAAGATTTGCATAACGTCACCCAAATGTTCACGCAAAGAAAGAAGACCTAACTTTATTCTCGCTGTAGTTTTGTTGTTGCCGCTGCCGCCATGTCGTGAAGACGCTGTGTGCTTCGTTGTGAAAGCGAAACTACTTTGTTTGGCCTTCCAAAAGAGGACGATATCCGCTTCCTCATGCCTAGAGCTGATCTGTGCTGCTTGTTGTTTGTCATTTCTCTGATCACAAATGCAGACAGGGTTTTATGTTTACGCAGCGCGATGCAACGCAACGCGTAAAAAGACAATATAAGTCATAGAGGAGAAACAATAATGTACAGTATGTGGAAAATAATGTGTTTTTTTAACCTTAAACCGCATAAACACATTTCATTACACCAAATACACAAAATACTGTTCTTTTTAGCAGCATCATATGACCCCTTTAAGCCATGAAAGACGGAGTATTCCAGAATACTCCACACATCTGATGCGAGCTTTGTTCTTTAAATAGATGGAGCAGAGCTTTGACGAGTGTCTGAAGTCATTGTCATGCTGAAGAATTAATAATTTCATCAATTTTGACCATTGTGACGGGTGCCACAGCAATATGCAAATAAATAAATAAATCAGACCATCACAATCAAATGAATATTGATTGGTGTCTGAAAATTCATTAATCAAATAAAAAAAGTGTGATATCTGTTGCAAGACTTTTGAAATAGCATTGTTGTCCCCTTAGTGATTCATGTTTTAAAAACAAAAGAAATTAAATAATATTTTCAGAATGCCAAGCACTTAATACTAGGGTTGGGTACCGTTCACATTTTAACTGGTACGGTACCGGTATCTGAATTTCGGTGCCGGTACCCAACGGTACCTTTTTTCGGTACTTTACTCTGTGTACTTACAAAAACATGTCGGGTCCCCGCTATAATAGCAGCAACATTCACAAATGTTTACAGAACAAGCGGGAACCCAGTGTGCCTGTAGTTTTCTCTATTTCTGTTTTATCACGTGATAGAAAGTCTAAGGCCTTCTTAAGCCGTACGGCTGACTTATCTAATCTGCGGCCTGTTATGCATCAAACTAATATTGCTGTTGAGACAAAATGCAATGCCATCAAGTTAGCATTTTTAAACATTCGCTCACTAAAAAATAAATCATTTCTAATCAATGACTTAATAACCACAAACAACCTGGATTTTATGTTTCTAAACGAAACTTGGCTAGAAGACAGCTGCAGTGCAACGGTCCACAATGAAACAGCCCCTCCTAACTTCACTTTCATGAGTGTTTGCAGGACTGTTAGGAGAGGTGGAGGTGTAGCTGCTCTATTTAAAGATGTCTATGAATGCAAGCAAGTGTCATTTGGTCAGTACTTGTCTTTTGAATATCTAGGGATTGTGTTGAAAGGTGCTCCACGCATTCTGTTTATCATTATTTACAGGCCTCCAAAATACTCTCCAGCCTTTGTTGAAGAGTTCACAGAAATGCTATCAATGATTTCCTCAGAGTTTGACTGTTTTGCTATTGCAGGGGATTTTAATATTCACATAGATAATGCAGAAAACAAAACTACAAAAGAAATTATAACTGTTTTAAACACTTTTGACCTGATTCAGCATGTGCATGAACCCACACACAATCGTGGACATACTCTAGATTTAATCATCAGTAGAGGTCTAAACATTTCATCCATTGTTATTAAGGACGTAGCACTATCTGATCACTTCTGTATTTTCTTTAATATATTGATCTCTGTTACCACTGAATCTAGATCTGTCTCTGTCAGAAAGAGATGCATTAACGAAAACACTAGTGTGCTATTTATGGAGGCTATATCTTTAACACCAAGCATTTCTGCAGACTCTGTTGATCTTCTCCTTGATTCCTTTAACTCAAAAGTTAAGAATGTTATTGATGACATTGCTCCTGTGAAAGTCAGCAAGAAGACTGGCAGACAGAAATCAGCTTGGAGAAAATCAACAGCAGTTCAGAGTATGAAAAGACAATGCAGAAAAGCAGAACGGATGTGGCGGAAGACGAAACTTGAAATCCACTATAGCATATATAAAGACAGCCTTCGTGCTTTCAATGTGGAACTAGGCAAAGCTAGACAGTCATTCTTCTCAAACCTTATAAACAGTAACTTAAACAACACTCGCACTCTTTTTGCTAACTACCAGAATTACCAGAATTTTAAAAGACGATATCTCCGTTTGCATTGAACTTTCAGCTTCGTAACTTTGTTTATGCTCA
>NW_015661612.1:1372727-1426758 GCF_001515625.1 Sinocyclocheilus rhinocerous | reverse complement strand
TTCGTCCAAAATTGACGAATTCCGTGGCATTCCGCGCTATAGAGTAAATTACGTTTTTTATGAATGGACTCCACGATCCCGTTCGCGTTTTCGCAGAAACCATATGGCCCTAGAAATGTTACCACACTTCACAACATTTCGGCTTGCCCTGTGTGTTGTTTGAACTAGTTGCAGGGGTGACATCACGTCACAGGGTCTCTCTTTCTCTCTCTGTAGCGTATGCGCCCAGATGCGTTCTCAAGTACCGAAATTTGGCACCGATTGATTTAACGTGAAACCGGTACTCGGTGGTGCCGACGCAATTCGGTCGGTACCCTTAAAAGTACCGAGTTCGGTACCCAACCCTACTTAATACATGTTAACAATTAATACAAAATATGCTTTTTATATACTTTAATATACTTAACATGCATAAAAAGCAAATTAAATATTTTAGCATTTTGAATCTTTTTAAAAAGATGCTGATGTCCAATTAATTTTGTTCCCCACAGTGCACACTGTATACACACAACTCCAGAAACCTACTAAAAATTACAAAGATGTGTGCATGTTAAAAACTAAATGTTTACAAACAGCAAACAGACAGGACACAAGTGCAGTGTGTCATAATAACAGTAGGAGCAATAAGCTAAATGAGATTAAGTCCCCTGAAATGCCTTTTACTAATTTCACACAAACATAATCACTTACTTAAGTGTTGGAACAATGCTCTGCTGTGATTTCATATGCCGAAGGCGATACCACAGACATCTTCCATGAACTCGTCGTAAACTCTTCAACCTTAACTGCTCTGTGAATTAATTTACATAACAGACAACAATGAGAAAAAAAAGCAGCATTGTGCAATCTAACTCACACCCACCATGCAAACATAGAGATCCTGCCAAAACAGTACAGTGCCATTGTACAGTAATAGCTTTTGATAGCAAATTATATAAAGTAATAGTATTAACATATTCAAAAAGCATGGTAGTACTGTTACTTTTTAGTTAGTGAGGTACTGCAAACCTTTTTTTTTCTATCTGAATGTGACCCTGTGTGCCTCTCTTACACCGAGAGCCAGATTACAAAAGCTGCCTCAAAATATGCAAAAATGTTATCGTTATATAACAGAATAAACAGAGGACAAGGATTTGTGTACATTAAAACCATCTTTAGGGTTTTCAGTCTGATAGGAAAATATTGAGCCATAATGGACTATAAAAACTTATGAACCTTTCTTGTATAAATGTGTTACTGTGCACACTGCATACTTGTTTGCACAACTGAAAATCTGCACTGTTTAATACAGATATTTGTACTTTTATATACAAATATTAATTTATTAACATATTGTATTTCTCGTTAAGTGTTAATTTGTATTGCATTCATTCTAAATTTGTCATTTTGTTATATTGTAGCCTGCATAATCTACAAACCATTGTTTGCAAATATGGGTTCATTTATTGTGAATTTGATAAACTTCGACTGACTTACAATTTAATAGCATGTCGATCTAGTGCATATAAACAGTATGCAAAAGTGCAGTTCAATAAATAGTACAATTAACAAGAACGTGCATATACCACCATGAACAACTAAATAAGCAGATACCTTTGCAACATTTCATAACACGTGCTGAAAAATGAGTGGCAGTGAATGCCATGCAGACTGGAAAGAAACAATTAATGATCAATGACGACCATTATATGAACAGATCAACTGATCTTAAAGCAATGTGTTTGTCAATATAAACAAACAAGGACATACGAAAAAAAGCATACATTAAACAGATGACCAGTACATTTAACGTAGGTTAATGTGATGATGGTAGCAATGCTCAAATAGACATTTAACCTGAAAAGTCTTCTTTAAAAGTATCTTAAGATCCATAACTGCCACTTCAAATACTGGAAATATCTCATCTAACGTTAGTGTAGTTGAGCTGAGTTGGGGTCAGCTGCTACTGCTACGTATCAACAATCAGGCGAGCCATTAGTGTCATTAATGGATTTACCTTAGGTATTCGTTTTATTGAATACTGCAACGTCAGAAAATGTTCCTCACAGAGGTGGCAATCTAGTTATCAGTACTGATCATCAAGAGACATATAACGTTAACTGCTTAGCTGTTAGTGTATTAGCATGTGGGGCCTTACCCGCATTCTGATCCCGGGGCCAGAGGTAATAGGTGGCTGGGATTACTATTAATCCCACAAAGGACGTGAGGAAATAGAAAAAGGTGTTGCCACTGTCGTCGTACTGAAACTGCTGTCCAGCCATTTCGCAGCGGCTCTAAACCCCGTTTTTTTCAGCCGCCTTGCCGCCCTATCAGTCGCCCCACTGTGGGACTAGTCACATATTATGCTGGAGAGGGAAGCCAGCATCCACGCACTTTCTGCCACGATTGCGACTGCTTTCAAAATAAAAGGTTTTCGTGTTATTTTATTAAGACTGACCGCCAGACTTTGGTCGTGTACAAATCAGTGTTTATTTTTAAAAACGCATGTTATTTTATTGTACTGTGATCAGGTTGCCGGTAGTATAAAGAATCATCAGATTTCCACGCTCAACATGACACGGACTTTTATTATGGCGTGTTAATAACGTTCCGCCGCTTGCAGTCGACGCTCTGAAACACGACAAATCTGTGCGCCTAGCAGTGTACGTGTTCTACGCATGCGCTCTACGGTAGTACGTGTTTTTACACAATTCATACATTTTGGTGAAGTTTTTCTTTTCTTTTCTTTCAAATAAAGAAGGGGTTTCATCCTGTACAGATTTAGGGATCCCTCACACAGGTTATTAGCCAACCCAAAGACTTAAAGAGCATTTTGTATTATTTTTTATTTATAACTAATTAACATTCCATAATGCATAATGGATTAATAATGCATAGAATACGTAGTAGAAAATCCTGTTTTACACATCTGCTCACAGACCCCTAGTTGAAAACCCTGGTTTTAATTTGCAGATGAAAACTTTAGATCCCTATTATACAAAAACTTGTCCTTCTTGACTTTGTAATTCAACTTAAGTATTTTTATGATGTCACTCCAACATATTACAACATAGCTGTACACATAACAAAAAAATATACATATTACAGTGATTAACAAAACAGTCACCTTATAATTTAAATTTGAACATTTTGTCAACATATTGCATTCATAATCGTATGCAACATTACTTGATAATACTTGTCTATTTGTACATACATTTTCTTTTTTTAGTGTTTCGCCCAAGTGAGGCTGCAATGTCTTGTCTTTTAGATATTCCACCAAGACTTCCAGAGTGTCCGTAGGGTAGTTCATGGAAAGGTTTTTGGGCTACATCGTCCTCAATGCAGTCCACTGGCACATTATATGTTTCTAGGAACATGTTGTATAAAATACAGCAGGTCTTCACAGCTAAACTGGCTTGGCAAATGGAATGCTTCTGCAGACATCTGAGCCTCTGAAAAGTATTTCTGAGTACTGATGGAGCCTTGCAAGAGATGACTGCACTTTCCGTTTATAACATACTTTTTTCTGTCCTATTGTTGCATAATCTGGGAATGGAGTCAGAAAGTGCTCTGAAAGTGGAAAGGTGGAATTGCCAATGATGTGTTTGCCATGTAGCAGAGCCACAGGGTCTTTCTGCAATGCCTTGCCAACCTCCGTGGCTGACAGGACTCTTGAGTTATGACCGTTTCTAGGGTGCTCTGCAGACACGTAGGTAAAACGACCCTTGTGGTTGCAAAAAGCCAAGAGTTTTACAGCATACAACCCCTCTGCGTTTCTATAAACCTCTGGATCTGGCACATCGGTAGGTTTCTCAATAGGAATGAAACACGTTCCTACTACACAGTGAGTATCTGGTAACCCCACAGTAGAAAAGAACCCCACCACAGACATTTCTGCTTCCTCCCCTTGTGGCCAGTGAATTTCATTAGCCAAGATACTGGTAACAAGGTTGCAGAATTCATCCAGCTGATCACAAATGAGTGACTCTGTGACGTGAAAGCGGTTTGCCACACTGTGGTAAGACTATTGGGTAGAAAGAGCCCACAGACTAGCAAGCACAGCATGCCACACTGTCCATACCTCTTGCCTAATGGCAGTCCATTTCCAAGGTGCCAACAGCCGTACCAACTCCTACAAACACACACAAAAAAAACAATTTTGTTTTACAAAATACAAATGAGATTAGCAGAAAATAGGACCAGCATTAACTAAAGTACCTCAGTTTGAGTTGGAGTCAGCTGGAAGTGACTCTTAAAATCACTTATTTTCAAGCTTTGCAGCACGGTATTGAAAACATCTCTTTTTGTCACCTTCTCTGACACATGAAATAGAATAATGTTAGAGCATTTATCTAATGTTTATTATAAACAGTATCTTTCTAATATCAAATAATGTTCAGTAGGATCATCTTACCTTTGCACATTATCACTTGGTTCATTTTTCAGCTTAATTCTATTGAAATATAAATTTATATAAAAAGAATTAGTTGCATCATTGGGTTTTCACTCCTGAAACTAAAAACAGCTTTTTGGTTGCTGGTTTCTAGCTGGCCATTAGTGGTCTTCAATCAACAGCTAAATATATAATCGAGCTGTGTTTGGTACATTGAACGTACCAGCAACCACGTTTCAAAATATCGCCAGTTTAAGATAAATTTTCAAAAGGCTGGACAACTGAAGGAATATTTCCAATTGTCAAACAGTTGCAAGTTGTAGTAAACAAACGGCGCATTAAAAGAGGCACGGTGCTGTTTGTTTACGAAACTGAACAATATACAGAATACTGTTATTTTTTTCACCTTACTTTCCGACGTTTGCGATTTGCATTTTTCTTGAAAAATAAGAAATCTTCAACATCATAACTGTCTGCTAATAAAAACGCAATACATGTTTCCAGCGCCATGCTTTCCGGATTCAGACTGTTGCAATGTCGCCCTCTTATGGCAAATCCATCATATAACGTTATGGATTTCCCCACTAAATGTGATTAATTTTCTTCAGTGGATATTGCTTGGGAACTTGTTTGACAAACAAAGGCAAAATTAGGCTGAAAATATCTTAAATCAGCCTACGATAGTTAGGTGGTGTTATCTGGTTTAAGCTGGTCGAAATGCTGGCCTCCGAGAGTGACCAGCTAAAACCACTAAAACCAGCCAAGTGACCAGGCTGAAAACCAGCAAACCAACACAGTCTGGTTTAAGGTGGGGTTTTTTCAGCAGTGATGGCATGAAAACATATCTTGTCTCAGTCTATTAATTCACTCATATAAGCATTAAACAAAGTGTGGCTTAAAATTATATTCCATCGATAGATGGCACCAGAGTAATACTATGAACCTGGTGTATGATTCATCTCCATGTAGATAGTATGGTTCAACTGTTAATAAATTCCATGTAATTTACAAAAGAGAGAAAAAGATCAAGTGTGTATGCTGATATGAGAGAGAATAAAATGAGAGGAAGTGATCATGCTCAAACCCTCCTCAATAACCTTTGGCGTTTCCTCTTCAATCCCATTGACCTGAATGATGATGGCAGCACAAAATAACAAATAATAGCTACAGTGATGAGACTGTTTACTTCAGTCTTGAGAGATGCTCTTACCGTCCTGCGTTAATCAGACAGAGTTAAATATGCAGGGAGTAATTGTGCAGGTCACAACCCCTCATCTTAATTTACACATTATTACATGGAGGTTATGCACTACAAGGCCATAAATCTGTATAAAAATCAACTATAACAAGTTGCATCGAAATTAAGACTGTGACATTTACTTTTGTTTCATGCCTAAATATACTAAGTAAATGTTCTTTTTATAATGAGTGACACGGTTATTTCAAAACTTACTTTTACAGTTCGTACCAGTGGATATACAGTTGTAGAAATTGTAAAATAAAGGTCAGTTCAATAAATATGTAATATTTGTGTTCATGCTCCTAATGTATTTTACATGTAATCATTTGAAACCTAAAAGTAGAATATTTGCATTTTAACAATTTATTAAGAGGCTCGGTTCTTTTTATAATGAGTGACACGGTTATTTCAAAACTTACTTTTACAGTTCGTACCAGTGGATATACAGTTGTAGAAATTGTAAAATAAAGGTCAGTTCAATAAATATTTAATATTTGTGTTCATGCTCCTAATGTATTTTACATGTAATCATTTGAAACCTACAAGTAGAATATTTGCATTTTAACAATTTATTAAGAGGCTACTAATAGCTACTTAACATTCAAATATTTTCATTCATGGCTACGCTGAAAATTAGACAGTTCGTCCGGGTAAATTAAACATTAATATTACTGTAATATTGTTGCTCGTGCTTGACTATTTTCTTTCTTAACTGACGTTTTCAGAGAATATACAATTGTAAAATTGTTCAGTATAAATACGAAATAGAGAGTGAACAAACGTTTTCATTAGAAAACGTTTGAGAGTAAACAAAAAAAAATAAATAGCATCTTGAATTGATTTGTAACATCATGGCCATGAATATATAGGCTTATTGGTGAAACAAATGATTTATTTTATCCAGTGCTTTCTGTTATGATGTACTTAGCTAAGATGCCAAACTCATTTTAGAAATAGTATTGAATGCAGCTCATCATTGATGAAGATGAAGCACCACAGTAGCTACCTATTGCCTCCCTGACATATTGCCTATTATTCTAGTCAAGAGGCTTTATAACCGTCTTATCCAGCTGATGGGCCTTGCACTGTACCCAAAGATGAGTGGGCAGGGTGCCCAACAGGGTCAGATGTTTCTGCCCTTATGCCATAGCCCCTTATTCAAAAGCTCTTATTCTGACAGACCCCCTGGGTCTGTGTAAGCCTTGCCAACTGTGATCCTGTTGTCTTATTAAAAGAAGCAACGGGGCACAGAAGTCATCCACCTTAGGTTTCTGACACATCAATCAGCATCTGCAATGTCTCCTCCAGCTGACCTCTCATACGACCTTTGTAATGGGGTGGAACATTTTAGAATGATCAACAACAAATGGAGGCTGGAACAGAGAGCTCTGTAGCCATCAGCAGTGCTAAGTGACCACTGTGATGAAGTGATTCTATAATCGATCTTAATACCATAATCTTCAGACTTTGACCCTTATGAGGCCATAATGGCCCCTTTCATTCAGCAACACGTTGGCTCTTAAGTGAGAATTCTCTAATTATAAAGCTATATTTCTTCAACAACGCACCATATTCAGCTTTAGCAGCTTTATAAGGTTTGTATAACTACCAAAGTTACACAGAAAGTATGTGTGATTGATGACAGCTGATTTATATACAGGAACCTCAGAGGATAATTAAATTACAGAAATGAAGAAAGGATGAATGAGAAAGAGATACAAATTTGATAAGTCAATTTATTTTGTGATCTCACTTATATCCCAGATAGTATTATTATATAAAAATAGTAGTATATTTATTATGATATTGCTACTAATCAAAGTTTTATCAGCTAACTGATGAACACTGTATACTTTTGTTTGCTGTCTAAAACATGAGATGATTATCCCTTATCCTTTGAGATTTTTTCCCCCAACATAATACTTGACCATAACATGATAGGTTAAATGTCATGTTTAGCAATATTTGATCTAACTTGTACTAATTTTGACAAATAATAAACAAAATAACTTGTGATGGCATATGCATACTACAGTCAATGTCATATTTTTTCCTTACAAACAACTGTCAAGCAATATTGAGAGAATTTTAATAATTACAAGGCAGAGGGTGACTGACATGGAAACAAATTGCAAAATTACATTTTCCAAATAAACAAATAAAAATGATTTTCTCAGTCAATTCCTATTAAAGCTCTTTTGGGTAGATTACGGTGCTTGGAAACAAGCCAGATGGTTTTTTTTAATGAATTGCTTAAGAACTCAACTTTATGGCTAAACATGCCATATACAATATATGCTTAATAAACTATACATATGAAAAATGAATAAATAACAAATATACAATGAAACACTTTTAGAATCAATTATCTTTTTATTATTCTTAATAAAATTACAGCCTTACAAAACGTGAAAATACAATCAGACTTTTTGTTAGTATGGGAGTTCTTCTAAAAGAGCACAAAGCAATCATTAATCAACACACAAAAATGATTTCATTTATAATGACAGCTCATCCAAAATCCTAATGGCAACTTTTAAACAATGCAGCAGCTACTTTAAAGGTTTGATGGATCAGTCCCTGCTGAGTTTCAGGCTCAGCGATATTTCATAATGGGCTCACTGCTTAAGGTCCAAAGTCACTGCTCCGATTCTTACCAGGGCAAAACGTGATGTGGGATAATCTCATATCCCCCACCAGTTACCCCTCATCCTCTCTAAGGTTCTTGCCAGGTAAAGTAAGGCTCGGGTCACACATCTCAAAAGGTATTTCAGGTTTTGCGTCAGTTCCTCGAACACGTGGCCATAAAATGTGCCTGGTTGCTACATTTGGCAGTCAGGTCTGGAGTAATGACTTTCACCAACGGATCTGGCATTGCAGGGATGAAAGCTGTCATTCTTGTTAACCATTGCACTCAAGAGCCACAAATGAAAAGGCTATTTTTCCCCATATCTTCCTGTATGATCATATGATTGGATAAATCAAACAAAATGCGCTTAACAGGCAGTGTGATAGGCAATGGCTTGGCTCCATAAGACCAAAAAGCCAATGCAGCTTAAACGGATGTGTTGTTACAATTATTCGGCCAAGTAACTTTATCCTACATTTAGATTAGCTGCTAATGACTGGGGAAACAGGCGCTTTGCAATCCATGGAAAGTCCACGTAACCCTGAAAACAATGAGCCTGTCAACTGCACCAAGGAAGGCTTTAAAAGTTAAGCAAAATTAACATTTTAATAGAGGTATGAGGAAGCTACTGAATCGAAAACTATTTCACAACTATAGAAGTATGCAAAGATCCTATGATTAAACCATACTGCATTCAGAGTAAACAAAATAACACTTTACTTCATATAATGCTATGTATAACCACACAATGAGGGTAGACCATGGCAAATCCATTGTAAAACAAAAAGTGAAGTAAAAAGGCACATGGACCATCTAAAAAGGCTTCATGTTGCCTCTTCCATCCTTTACTTTTCTACTCTACTCACTGCATACACCTTTGACCCTGAATAAAGTATTTGTTACAAGATCTTTCTCTAATGCACATGAAGTGCTTCCAAAAGTGGTACCATTGCCATGTAGTGTGTGCATGCGTGCGTGTGTGTGTGTGTGTGTATGTGTGCACATTTGTTATTACCTAGAAAAATATCAAATGTAACATGGTCTCTTAGTGCAGTAAAATTGTAGCATAACCAGTCTAATGTCGGGATCATATGTCTTTCATGCCTTAAATACAATAATGTCATACTGACATGCATCGTAATTATTGAAATCATCACTGATCCTCTGTGAAAACCAGTAGAATTATCTTATTTTTAAAGCTAAGCAAAAAAAAAGTAAAACTTGCAATTGGCTTTTTTAAATCAATAGTGCAAATTACAAATAGTGCAAAAAAAAAACTGATTTAAATAAATTGTGATCACAGCATCTGTAGAGCATCATAAAGTGCCTGCTGATTTAGCGGGAGAGGTGCACCAAAGATTCAGTGCCCTCTCTTCCCCTCCTCGCCTCATCTCCACTCAGCTGAATTTATCTTGGATATTCATTAGGCTGTTGTTGGACTTGGCTCTTTTGGCTGTGGATCAGAATAAGAGAATAGATTAGAACTAGACTGGCAAGAGATGCAACAGAATATTCAATGCAGTTTAACCTTGACATCAGAGACTTTGCTCAGAGCATTTAGAATGCACTTTGTGTTCTACATGCTTTAAAAGATGCAAAAACTAGTAATGTTTGAGACTACTTGGTTAAATACTGTCTGAAAGTGATTGACCATAAAACCTAAGCAGTACGGATCAAGCAAGTACAATTAACACTGTCCAAGACCTCTGCCCTTTTACTTCAACTTACTGCAGAGACAATTTGCACAGTTAGGCAAGTTACTTACGGTGTATAAGCTTGCGTTTCTTTTGTTCCGAGTGCAGGAAGCTGCTTAAGTAGAAGATTATGGGGAGGAAGAGCATAAAGCTGGACACTGCGATGACAGGCACCGTCTCCTCCCGAGGTAACAAGCAACTAAAGTTTTTACTCCACAGCTGCTGTGTTATATTCATCTGAGAAGTAAACAACGTAATGATACTACAAATCTGATAGTTCTATCATAATCTGCTACCATTAAGGCTGGTTCACACTGTAGCAACAAAAATTAATTAATTGATTTATTTTTTAATGCCAACATCTTCATAGTGAAAACAGAATAAATAACAAAAGTCATACAATTAACAAGAAGCTACATAAGACATTTAAGGTTAATAATAGACACAAAAAAAAATCTAAAATACATTGTACCAACAAAAAAAACAATGGCTTTTTTTGGATTAGTGTGTTACATTACATTAATGTGTTTGGCAGATGATTTTATGATTTTATCCAAAGGAAAATTACAATGCATATTAGGTATACACTTTATAATGGATTTTAATGAATTCCCTGGGAATAAAACCCATGACCTTGGTGTTGCTACTGTCTGGAATACACTACACCACTTTTAAAGGAATAGTTCATCCAAAAATGAAAATTTGCCATCACTTGGTCACCAATGGATCCTCTGCAGTGAATGGGTGCCGTCAAAATGAAAGTCAAAACAGCTGATAAGAGCATTACAGTTACCCACAAGTAATCCACATGACCCCAGTCCCCAATAATTAATGTCCCGTGAAAAGCTGCGTGTTTGTAAGAAACAAACCCAACATTAAGATTTTTTTAAACTTCAAACTATTGCTTCTGGCTAAAATACGAGTCCTCTACCCATAATATTGCTTTCTCCGGTGAAAAAGTAGTCTCATTTGAATCAGGAGAGAAATAGGCAAAAATCAAGCACTGCTTAGAAGTGAAAACAGTGTTGTGTCAGTGGATTTTAATGTGAGAGGACAACAGAGGATGGACTTTTTTTTTTACTGGAGGAAGCATTATTATGTACTGTATTATGGACAGGACATGCACCATTTTGCTTCACAGGACGTTAATTGATGGACTGGAAATTTCTTGTAGATGAATCTTCAGAATCCAGAATTTTCAATTTTGGGTGAACTAAACCTTTAAGAGGATCTATTAGTGAGCAAAGTGATGTAATGCTAAATTTCTCCAAATCTGAACCACTCCTTTACAATCTGATCAGCTTGTAAAACACTAGGCATCATACACTTGCCGACATTGTAAATGGTTACAGAGGAAAACTGGGCATCATACACTAAATGACTGAGGCTCACACACTACCAGACTTTTAGGATGCTCTGAAAACAACAAACTCACACAGAAACATGTGCTTCGATGTTAGGAGCTAAGTGACAAATGAAAATAATGTGTTTTAAAATTGGCTCAAAATATCAAACATGTTTGATAATTTCCAAATGGATGGAATAATAGTCTGAAGCTTAAAAAAAATAAAAAAAATTCTGTATAATCTGTCGACTGTCCAAAATCTGCAGACTGGCTCTGACTTTTGGCAACTATCATCCACTCCTCCAGACTACAAATCAGGGCAAAAATCTGTACAAAAGTCGTGTTGTGTATTCCAGCATTTAGTTTGTACAGATTTAGGGCTACAGAGGGTGCTGTTTTACAATTCTCCCAAAATTCCACATCATAAAACTTTATTTGCAAATAACTTAGGAATGTGTTTGAGTCAAATGACAGGGTTTGTGTATATTAGTGCATACTTACTGCGTCTTCTAAATCAATGCAGAGTGTTTGGTTTTTGTCCATTCTACCATAGAGCTCTTTCAACCTTTTGTATGAGGCTTTGCAGTCTTTACACAGTTCAGTGTGGTTCCTCTATTAAGAAAACAGGATACTCAAGTAATTTGTTTTAACTGAGCTTGTACCTATCTATATGAGCCATCTGATATTACCTGATGTTGTTCAAAACAGGAGAGTGACTGATTCAGAGTGGCCATGAAGTAAACAGTATCATTGGAAAGAGCCTCTTGATCTTCAGTCAGACATTCTAATAAGCAAAAAAATATTAGAATTATTCTCCAAATAATCATAACATTCAATAAATGAAATAAAATCAAATAATGTTACTCAAAAACTGGCTGAATTTCTTCATACTACCACAAGTGGTGTTAAGTATATAATCTGGTTAAGAGTGAAAATGAAAGAAACATGCTTAACCCTCTGGTGCCCTCGTTTGGGAGTCACACTTGTGATCTTCACGATCAAAAGTGACCAGACACCTGAAATTTAACTTTTTTTCGCCCCAGTAAAATCAATGTACTATGTTTTTTATTTTGTATTTTGAGATAATTTCATGGCACTAATTAAGATTTATGCAATAATTATGATGAATTTCTGCCCAAAAAAAAAACAAAAAAAAAATTTAAATATATTTTTATATTACTTTTCAATGAATGCAGTATTTCATGTTAAAATAAGAGTCAATGCCTTTAAAATCCCATTTTGAAGCCAGATTAGTGCCATCTGGTGGGAGTAAAATAAGAAAAACTTCTGCAATTCCATGGTTTAGCCCATAGATTTCTATATAGCTCTATATAAAAAGGCCTATAAATTCTCTAATTGTTTTAGACATAAATACTTATTTTTATTAAGTTGTGGGTTTGGATATATATTTAGACATTCTCAAAGACAACTTTTTGTAAAGGTTTAGATTTTTTTTTGGTTTGAAATATTGATTTGAAGTGTCAGTTTTTGAATTAGTATTACTACAGTCAAACCTGAACACAGAGAAAGCATTTTGTTACACAAAACATTAAAATTCTATAAAAATGTAACAAAAATGAACAGAAATGTTTTATCAGAGCTTAATCCTTCTGGGTATGATCTGATTTCAACCTCTTTTTTCAGTTTTCTGACTTGTTTTGGCTATATGGTTATAGCCATACCAATTCATTTGTGTGTATGTTTGTGTGTGTCTGTGAGTGTGTGTAAGTGAGTGTGTGTTTGAGTGAGTGTGTCTGTTTGGCACTCTTTTGTTTGTAACCCCTTCCTTGCTGTCCGCTTTTTTACTGCATTGTAGTTGAATTATTGCTTTTATTTTACATATTTGCTGTGTTACAGCCACACCAGTTCATAGGTGTGTGTGTGTACGTGGATGTGTTGGTTTTGCACTCTTGATGTTTTAGAGTTTCACCCTGTCATTGCAGTGTACTTTTTTTCTGCACTGTGTCAGATTTGTCGATTTCCCATTCATTTCCTATGGTCGGTCATTTTTGACCGAAGACCACAAGTGTGACTATTTTTTTTACGACCACTTCATCTGCTTGAATCATGCCCTCAATTTTTTTTGTGTGTTCACATTTCAAATGCCATAAAAGTCACCAAGTTTCGTACTATTCCGATGAAGCTGTGATTTTTAAAAATTCAAAACAGAAAATGTTTCGGTCAAAAGTGACCGAAGAGCACCAGAGAAGGGAAGCATACAGTCTAATGCCAGTTTTAAATGAACCTACAATATTTCTGGCTATGTTACTTACGCTTGCATTCTGCTGATGTCCATATCTCATCTAATTTGCTGAAGAGGGCATAGAGCAGCATCAACCTATCAGAACGCATCAGGCTGTCATGGCAACTGACATTTCCAGGGCCAGGCTATGAGGACAACACATAATCACAAGTTATTAAGTATTTTTCATTAACGTCTACAGCTGCAGTTCATAACTGATTTTATAATAACGCGTAAAACGACAAAAAAAAAGCCTACTAACCAGCATAGGTGTTAAATTTGTTCATTTTAAAAGGTACAATGAGATTATGATACTGATGTGTAACTATTTAAATAGTTATACTAAAAATAGCTCTTTAAGCATACTAAAATATTCCAGAGTCAGTGTGATTCGGGCTTGGTGAAACACAGTGAACACACACAATCACGAGACATGAGTGCATGTGACCAGCGGGTGGGAATTCTTGTCCACCTTCAAACCATGCGAGAACATTTATATGCACTTTGGTGTTATAAATGGACATTTCGACTTGGAATGAGCACCTACTTGGTCAGATGATATGTTTTTATAAATGTCCTCCAGACTGTTGAAGCCAGTGTAACAGTTCTGACAGATTTTGACAGGTCGTGCATAAGTCACCAGGCAGTTCGCGTAAGTCACGTAACGCTGACGGTAGATGCGAAGCAGTTCAATGCAATACTCGTTCATTTCCAAGTCCTCTGGAAATGTAGATGAAAGACTGAGAGAGTAGAAAGATCCCAAAGTGCTCGCCTGCGATACAGGGATGAATGCTGACGGCAGCTTTCGTGCACTATCGCCACTCATCTCTGATGGGTAAATCGAGCAGTCAGCAACGGTAATGAATGTAACAGCCCAGCATGCCATTACAAATGTAAATTTCGTTAACAAAGCCATATCTTATACACTCCAAACACAACACGCTGCCGCTTTGCGACTCTAAACAGCTTCCTGTTTTCTTTCCTTTCCCGACGTCTCGGTCACATGGCTAGGGTAATCTCGCGATGCACGGGATTTCAAATGACAGGCGCACCTGTAATGTCCAAAGTGAAAAAGAAGTGGACATTCCCCTTGTCCAAATACCCACACTTGCGGTCTTGGCCACTTGAGAGCGCGTGCGCGCGACAGGAAGTAAGTGTGCAAGTCTGTCCCATGTCTTCAAAATGCCAAAGTGCAGTGCCCTTAATGGATACTAAATCCACACTATCTCGAATACCGCTCCAGAGCGCTATTCAAGGCTAAGTGTATCCCATCATGCATCATGTTCTGGAAATAAATCGTAAGACTTTTCGCAGAGATCTCGCGAGAGGTCACGGAAACCTTTCCAATGCAAGTTAAATATTAATATAATAATTAGATATTACAAATAATTTGGTAGAAAAACAGTGTTTTTACTTTTATTGGTGCAAAGATGAGTTGTGATGATATTTATTTTGTACAACATTTGCAACTGCTTTTTATCATATAATTAGAAGCACCACAAATTAAAATTATGTCATGTTATAGGGACTACTGAACAGACTTTAGAAGTTGATTTTAAAATGCAAAGTATTTCAAATTGGTAAAATAAAGCTGTGTAAAACACTTGCATTTTTACAACACTATAAGTGTGTCCCATCAGGTAATGAAAAGTTCGACACACACTTGTGGTCTTCACACCCACTTGAAGACTTCGGCCAAATACAGGAAATACGTCATTTAAGTAATCAAGTGGTCAAGTGCAAAGACTGCTGCAAGTGTGGGTATTTGGACAAAGCCTGGGTATTGAGTCCCGTTTCAGCCATTTCCAGTTGTTTTGTGTTAACAATTTACCGTTCAACTTAAACAATTTTGCTTGAATTTAGACAGATTAACGTTTCTACTTAAGAGTTGAATTTCTGCATGTTGCACTGAATTATTACAGAAAAAGCTGAAAATATAGCCTATGTGATGGCCTTTTTATGAAATATAAATTTTACTACTAGTTTATAACGTTGTGAATTTTCAGTTGTTGGGAAAATAGGCTATAGGCTAGCCTATGGTGCTGTCACGGTTAGGAAATACAGTTAATAAGAAATTTAACAGCTTCTTAAAAGTTGCAAAAGGAGTCTATTTTCGTGATAGTTTTTGATCATGCACACAGAATGTAGTCTATTTATTTTAATTATCACTATCAACATTAATCTAAAGTCGACGTGAATTTTAAAAGGTAGGCTACAACATAAACGCTGACACCTAATTTAAACCGTTTAATATCGGGATTAATAAACAGTCTAATATATTTCTGACTGTATTCTTTTTCTGTTTCATTATTCTCTGTGTGTTTGGAGACAGTGGCTTTATAAAAAATGCGCCGCATCTCTCTTCTCTCTTGCGCTCGGCCAAAAAAATAATTACGGAGTCAAGGTAAACGATCTGGGCTCCGATTCTGATTGTGTTAATTGTCGCAAACCCTCGAATCAAGCCACTGCAGTCAATGGTCTTTAATGTGAAATTAGTGCCTCTTGATAACTTGCAGTCCGCGGCAATTCTGCAGTCATGAGAGCTTGATGGAAATGGGGGACTCAGAATGCCTCGCATTAAGGGCTATTCTGCTGCGTGCGCTGATGTCTGAGGGTAAATTCGCAGGTTTTATGTCGTGGATTGTGGCATTAGCTCTCTACTACTACAGTGTAGCAGCTCTGTTATTGTGATAGCCTTAAATTGGATGATCCAAGTCATCCCTCCTCCCCCCGGCAGCTGAATTCAGCGGTTTGCAAGCAGAGAGTTTATGAACGTGGTGTAGCCATACACAATCACACAGAGGAGGAAGTTTGCAGTGAAAATACCCCAAAATATTTTAGATAGCCTATATGTTATATTATATATGTTACCTACTGACATGCCCAAATATATAGGCCTATTATAGCCTATGTTTACATCACATGTCCTGGAAGAAATAAGATTATTGATCAGTGTGAAGCTAATCAGGTTTTTATACAGGTAGGCCTACAATTACCACGTGCATTAAGGACTTCATTTGAATGCACAACGGAGACAGAGGCAACTGAACGAGGACAAAAATCCCTAATTAGGCTGCCTAAGTGAAGTATCTTCATCGACTGGAGAGCTCTTAAGCAAAGAGATGAGCCTGGATAACTTGGCTTAAATTCTGGAAATTATAAATGTGTGTGGCTCAAGATTATCCTAATGAATTTTTTAAAACGAAAAGCAGGTTTTCAAGGAACTACAAGAGACATTGATTTCATGGGTCATCTGACCCTCACAATCATTTCTGAGGTAGGCTAAATGAGGCATGTGATCGTGATGACATTATCAAGAGATTAATTGTTTTGTTCTTAAGGCGTTTAAAATCTTAAAACAAAAATCTGCTGTCCAAATATCACGTTTGGATTACACCAATAACAGCTACACAACTGATGAATGTGGATTCATTTGATCGTCTGTCTCATCTCTTTGGTGGATAAATTAATTGACAATTAATGACTTTTTGATACGTCTTGATAAAATATAAATATTGCATATTAAAATTATAAGATTAAAAAATAAATGCGATTCGGGCTCTTTTTATTCTGCAGTGTAGCTTTACCTTGGCTTGGTAACAGGGCCGTTTCTAGGCATAGGCGAGCTAGGCGGTCGCCTAGGGCGCCACCAGCTGAAGGGGCGCCAATGAGCGCACGTACTGGCACTTTTAGCAGGTTTGTGATAAAGAGTGGCACGGTCACCCTGAAATATGACTGCCGCCCCCACTGGATCCCCCAACATTATTGGGCTAGAGTACTGTCAATCTGACGATGCCTGTATGCCACTAGATCAGAGTGCTGTCAATTGCTGCCTGATTGTTGCATGCAAAGTTTGCATTTGGAGCGCTCAACAACGCCATTAGATCAGTGGGCTCTGTCAGTGCTTTGGCAAGGTAACACTTTTTTTTTGCCATGCAGTAAAGCTAAGTTCAAAGGCCAATTTAAAATATTGGTACAGTAAATAAAGTGCACAAAATCAGTATTTTGTTTAGGCAGTATTTGTGGCACTTTTGTGGCACATTTGTCCAAATATTTGTGGCAGATTTGTCCAAAAGGTGTGCGTTTTTTTGCGCCAATGCATTGTTAAAGGATCAGCGTGTCATGTAATATTCCCATATATTTGTATAGTAAAATTCGCTAATTCACGAGATCAATACATCCTTTATTAGACCGCTTTGTCGAGTTAAATGCATCCTTACGGAGGTGTCGAAATGCTGAATCAATTCATTCACTTCCAACAGCGCTTAATGGGAGCAGCGTCATAGAGGGCAGAGCGTCACGTTATTTAAAGGGGACGTTAACGCGTTAACGAGTAGCAAATGATCAAATTCAAATTGGCTAGAAACGGCCCTGCTTGGTAATGACTCTTGACTATAAGGGACCAGTTAAGGGTTAACTAAGGACTGTGCGCTTTAAGCCGTAGTCTAAACCTGGAGAGAGAGGAGCTGTAAAGTTATGCAGAAGTTATTCTCCAAACCTTTGGGCCGTCCCTAATCCCCCAAAATCGCGTTCTTTTATGCGAGAACTGTGCCTCTTTTCTTGTTTTGCGCTGCCTATACAACATAAAGTCAGACTGCATTTAATGCTTATGGCGGGATGTGAGGGGGATTTTGCAAATGCGAGGCCCCCTTTCGCCGAAATATTGCTCTCTAAACGTCGTGTGAGTCTACCAACCCAAAGCGACCCCAGATTCTCCCCCCGGTGTCTGACTCGAATGACAAACCAGCCTGATTTCACTGCATCGCTGGGAAATGTTGGGGCTGATAATAGAGATTTCGCTTTCATTTTTTACGGTTGACTTGGTTATTGTTGCTTTTCTTTTGCCCTGATTCCTTCCAGGGATTAGGCCTGACTTCCCCACTAGCAGCGGCCAAAGTGGCCCGAACTGGGGATGACAACTGATGAGGATCAAGGCTTGGGCTATTCTGCCCTCTGAGAGGCAATGTGAACTGAGAAGAGCTGGACAGGAGAAAAGCCCTTGGACAGGAGAAATGCGCTCTCAATGTTCAATGAACGGATGCCCCTAAATAGCTTAGAGAGCCCTGCAGCCTAATTAATTACTCCTAACTTTCTTGTTAAAACGTTAATATCAGGACCTCACTAATTTGCTATAAATGGTGGTCCTATATTAAAAAAAAAATCAGACAACATTTAAAGGGGAAATGATATACAGTTGCCCCATTAAAACAAAACAAGAGTGGGACAAGAGTTAGTAATACTTAGCTATAGTTATTTCTGTATGACAGTACCCTTTTAAGGAGTTAGAAACTGCAATTCACAGTTTCTTTTTTCCAAGTGGGATAATTCATAGGCAAAATGTGGTGTTAGATTTTTAGCATACAATAAAAAGGTACAAAAGCTGTCACTAGACCTTTTCAAAAGCTACACCTTTGTACCTATATTCAGGTTTCAAATTTAATTTATTTATATAGCACCATTAAAACAGCGGCAGCTGACCAGTGTGCTTTACAGCATCAGATAAAATAAATACAAGCAAAACATTAAAAAAATCACAGATAAAATCAGAGACAAATTATCAACAAGATATCAAAAGAAAACCGGAACAACAACAAAAGTCGAATTTAAAAATGAATCATCAAGGGACGTTAAAAGCAATGGAAAAATAATGAGTTTTAAGCAAAGATTTAAAAATATGTATTGTAGGAGCAGATCTAATATGAACTGGTAAACTGTTCCAGAGTTTAGGACCCGTGACAGCAAAGGCACGTTCACCTCTTTGTTTAAGTCTGACTCTGGGAACATTGAGCAATCTATGACAACCGGATCGAAGAGCTCGAGAAGGGTTATGTGGAGATAGAAGTGCAGATAGATATGAGGGGGCTAAGTTGTTTAGGGACTTAAAAACAAAAACTAGGGTTTTTAACTCATTCTAAACAGGACAGGCAGCCAATGTAATGATGCTAACGCAGGTGTAATGTGAGTGGATTTACGGAGGCCCAATAAAAGTCTTGCTGACGCATTTTGGACCAACTGGAGATGGGCCAGGGAAGTAGTGTTCATTCCACAATAAAGTGAGTTACAGTAGTCTAACCGTGATGATATAAAAACATTAATTACTCTTTCAAAATCTTGAAAAGAGAGAAAAGACTTAATTTTGGATGAATTTTGGATTTTGAATTTCTTTTCGTTTAGATTAAGAAAATTTGATAACATCCAGATTTTTATGACCTCCATACACTCCATTAGAGGGCCCAGGGAGATGTTACCTGAGCGTTTAAGGGGCAAATAAATCTGGGTGTCATCGGTATAGCAATGAAAAGATACACTATGCTTTCGGAAAATAGAGTCCAATGGGAGCATATATAAAGAAAAAAGGGTAGGAGCTAGTATAGATCCCTGCGGAACCCCCCATGGGAGATTGGCAGCTGATGACATGAGGTTGCCAAGGCGAACAGAGAATCTCCTGTCTTTTAAATAGGAACTAAACCAGCTTAAAACTGTTCCCGTCATGCCCACATAGGTCTTGAGACAGGCAATAAGAATCTCATGATCGATCATGTCAAATGCAGCAGTAAGATCTAACATCACAAATATTACACTATCACCCTGGTCAGTTACCATATAAATATTGTTTAAAACCTTTAATAAAGCCGACTCAGTGCTGTGAAATGTTCTAAAACCTGACTGAAATGTTTCATAGATAGAATTTTGAAACAGAAAAGAGTGTAACTGGAATTGAACAACTTTTTCAAGAATTTTAGAAAGAAAAGGCAGATTAGAAATGGGCCTATAATTTATAACAGGGTCAAGATTTTGCTTCTTAAGAGATGGAACCACCAAAGCATGTGTAAGATCTGCTGGTGTTGTACCCAAACTAAGTGATTTGCTGACAATCGCCAGAAGACTAGGCCCCAAGGTATCAAACAGTTTTTTTTTAAAATGCTAGAGGGAATGATATCAAATGAGCAAAAAGTTGGTTTTAATTGAGCAATTATTTCTTGTAGGGCAGGCAATGAGATGGGTTCAAAAACACTCCAGATGAGAGTGCAAGGGAGAGGTTTGGGAGTGTTAATATTGATTTTGACAGTCTGAGGTCTGTTTAAAGAAAACAGTTTAAGATCTTATTAAGGAAAAATCTGAGGACGTATTCAGGTGTTAAAGATGATACTATTTGAACTTTTGCATGTGAACTGAAAACCGAGTCAATAATAGAAAAAAGAGCCTTAGGCTTATGACAATTTTGTTTAATGATGTCTGAGCAATAATAAATTTTTGCTGCTTTTTGGAAATTAGATAATGCAACCTGCAGAGCTTCATAGTTAACTTGAAGTTTAGACTTTCTCCATTTACGTTCTGTTTGTCTGCATTTCCGCCGAAGAGAGAGAGTATTTTCATTTAACCAGGGCATTGTTTTAACTTTAATTGATTTAAGTTTCAATGGGGCAGCAGATTCAAGGATGTTAAGACAGGTGGAATTAAAAAGCGCAAAATGATCATCCATGCCCAAATTATTCAGGGGGTTTTCTAACAGGTCAAAAGAGCAGCTTTCTCTATACATCTGTGAAAAATTATTGATTGTATTACAATTAAACATTGTAATACTACATTTTCGAAATAGCATGTATAGTCTGAAGTAACCGGTCGAATCCAGCGATATGGCTGCTCCAGGGAGCGCCAATAAATGAAACAATCTCCGACCAGAGCAGTGGAGAGAGAAAGCCGACAAGCAGAAGATGATTGCTGCAGCACCAGATGGCACTTTAGTCTGAGGGCTATTCCTCCACGCTTTCCACGTCTTCTGCGATTTCTGCGTTTCCTCTGGGGAATAGCGCAGGTGGGGCAGCGGAGAAAGGCAGGTATGTCCTCCAAGCAGGGAGGAACACAACAACATGGTCTTCTCAGATCGCCATGTAGATGTTCAATAAAACCTTGAATATCTAAAAGTTGTACACATTGATAGACCCGTTGGGTGGAGCAATGATGAATTAAAACCAACACAATATAAATAAAAACAAAGTACCAGAGAAACGGCATGCCAACAACAACAGCGACATCTTGGATATTGGTATCTTAAATGTACATAGTCTGAAAGTGAAAAGTGACGTGTGGCCAAGTATGGTGACCCATACTCGGAATTTGTGCTCTGCATTCAACCCATCCAAGTGCACACACACAGTATTGAACACACACCCGGAGCGGTGTTACTGCGGCGCCCGGGGAGCAGTTGGGGGTTCGGTGTCTTGCTCAAGGGTCTCACCTCAGTTGTGGTATTGAGGGTGGAAGAGAGCACTGGTTATTCACTCCCCCCAATGACAATTCCTGCCGGACCTGAGACTCGAACCCACAACCTTTGGGTTACAAGTCAAACTCTCTAACCATTAGGCACCCTTTTGAAAAGGTACCACCCCAGTGACAGCTTTTGTACCTGAGAGTGATGCCAAATAATCTAAAATTTGTATACACATTTTTTAACTAAAAAGTTGGAAAATTGGAATGTTGTTTAGAATTAGTACTAACATTTCTTCCTGATGAAATAAAAAACTCAGCTTGGTGGTCAAGGTGGAACAGTTTATCACTAGTCTGTGAGGTCGATCTTGGCCCCAGTTCATGTTAGTCCAAGCTGATCCACCATCTAGATCAGCTAATGGCCATAAATTACCTGGATGGTGTAGCTGAAATTAGATAATGCAACCTGCCGAGCTTCCTAGGTAACTTGAAGTTTAGACTTTCTCCATTTACGTTCTGTTTGTCTGCATTTCCGCCGAAGAGAGAGAGTATTTTCATTTAACCAGGGCATTGTTTTAACTTTAATTGATTTAAGTTTCAATGGGGCAGCAGATTCAAGGATGTTAAGACAGGTGGAATTAAAAAGCGCAAAATGATCATCCATGCCCAAATTATTCAGGGGGTTTTCTAACAGGTCAAAAGAGCAGCTTTCTCTATACATCTGTGAAAAATTATTGATTGTATTACAATTAAACATTGTAATACTACATTTTCGAAATAGCATGTATAGTCTGAAGTAACCGGTCGAATCCAGCGATATGGCTGCTCCAGGGAGCGCCAATAAATGAAACAATCTCCGACCAGAGCAGTGGAGAGAGAAAGCCGACAAGCAGAAGATGATTGCTGCAGCACCAGATGGCACTTTAGTCTGAGGGCTATTCCTCCACGCTTTCCACGTCTTCTGCGATTTCTGCGTTTCCTCTGGGGAATAGCGCAGGTGGGGCAGCGGAGAAAGGCAGGTATGTCCTCCAAGCAGGGAGGAACACAACAACATGGTCTTCTCAGATCGCCATGTAGATGTTCAATAAAACCTTGAATATCTAAAAGTTGTACACATTGATAGACCCGTTGGGTGGAGCAATGATGAATTAAAACCAACACAATATAAATAAAAACAAAGTACCAGAGAAACGGCATGCCAACAACAACAGCGACATCTTGGATATTGGTATCTTAAATGTACATAGTCTGAAAGTGAAAAGTGACGTGTGGCCAAGTATGGTGACCCATACTCGGAATTTGTGCTCTGCATTCAACCCATCCAAGTGCACACACACAGTATTGAACACACACCCGGAGCGGTGTTACTGCGGCGCCCGGGGAGCAGTTGGGGGTTCGGTGTCTTGCTCAAGGGTCTCACCTCAGTTGTGGTATTGAGGGTGGAAGAGAGCACTGGTTATTCACTCCCCCCAATGACAATTCCTGCCGGACCTGAGACTCGAACCCACAACCTTTGGGTTACAAGTCAAACTCTCTAACCATTAGGCACCCTTTTGAAAAGGTACCACCCCAGTGACAGCTTTTGTACCTGAGAGTGATGCCAAATAATCTAAAATTTGTATACACATTTTTTAACTAAAAAGTTGGAAAATTGGAATGTTGTTTAGAATTAGTACTAACATTTCTTCCTGATGAAATAAAAAACTCAGCTTGGTGGTCAAGGTGGAACAGTTTATCACTAGTCTGTGAGGTCGATCTTGGCCCCAGTTCATGTTAGTCCAAGCTGATCCACCATCTAGATCAGCTAATGGCCATAAATTACCTGGATGGTGTAGCTAGAAACCATGCAAAACCAGCTACCTTTCACCGGGGCAGTACCCTTACAAAAGGTACACCTTTGTACCGTATTTACCCCTAAAGGGTGCATATTAGTGCCTTAAATTGACATATTATTCCTAAATGGTACCTTTTGAAAGGGTACCAAACCAATGACAGCTTTTGTACCTTCTTTTCTGAGAGTGTGGATTAATATATACAACCTTGTATGTATAGCTATAGTTCTGTCGAATCGCGATCTCGATTCCATTTCGATTTATCGTGCAGCCCTACTATAGAACAGCCACAATTAGGAAATATCCAGGCTCTAACCATTATGACATGGTTTATGCCATGTTAGCTGATAAAACCTCTGTGATTAATGAACATATACATCAGAGCCATTTCACACATGCTGAAAGTTTCTGTTCTGCTTTAGCAACACAACTTCTGCTAACAGGCTAAACTTCTGCTTCTGGCTAAACAGCCCTTCACAAAAATTAAATATAATTTTACAACTATCGGCTATATATGCTAGTGGATTAAAAAAAAAAAACATATAGTAGAGGAATATGTGTTTTCTCAAAAAGCACAAATCATGTGTGATCTTTTTATCCACCCTGTGAATAAAATTGTTGATTGTGTCAGTTGTTTTGCTATTAAAAACAGAGACATTTGCTGTTGCAGAACTGATTAGTAGCACTAATCAATGATGTTTTGAGCTTGTCTCCCTCAACTAGACATGTTGACCATTCATGAAGAAGTTAATCTTTGTTGACGGTGTTGTACTCCACTGTCGTCCTGCTTGGCTCACAGATCCAAGTCTCCAACAAACAGTCGGGATAATTACCAAACATGTAGCTGACGAACTTGATACACAATGGTGCATTGACTTCCTCACTGTTGGTCGCCTCTGTGGAGCACCACGGCGAGGCCATCGCTCCACGCAAGTCACCCCAGGCACCGTTCACACCGTTCACCAAGGATGTCTTGTTTCATAACAAGACATGATGCTGACTTCTTTCAGCTCCAGCGAACTGGACATAAAACTTCCAGCACATGCCGATCAGAGAGGGAGAAGGAGGCGGTTAGAGTGAGCTTTCTCTCGGAAAAAAAGAGTTAGTTATAGCAGTTTAGAGTTTACTAAGTGTACCAAAACAGCATGGACATTTTAACAGAATATTTTAAAGGTCACTCAGTCATTTTTTGTTGCGCCTAGGAACAAAATTCTTTGCGTTATGTTATCGTCTTGGGCTTATACTGACACCTAGAGGCCTGGGTGCACCAACAAGCAAAAGTCAGCCATGTTTATTATTTTTGATAGCTGAAAAGATGCATCCAAATTCACATACTTCCCTACTATATAGTAGGCAAAAAACAGTATGTGAAAATAGTAATATGTCCGAATTCACAGTATTCATAATCAGTTGGTGTGCATCCAATGGACACTTTACTATCTCATGACCATGAGGCCTCAGGAAAGGATTCGTGAATGACAGTGAAGTGACTCAACTGATGCTGGTAGGTCACATGATGATGACAACATGGCAAATGTAGTATGTGGATTAAATTCTTACTATACAAAAACACACTATATAGAACATCCTTTTTTACAGTCACAAAGTATTACTGATTCAAAAGAAGGGCCTACCTGATGAAGCTAAAGAGTCCAATAATGGAAGCAAATGGCATTCAGCTGGTCATGTGATCTCAAAATGGCCACCTCCATCAGGAGGAAGTAAAATAAATCTGCTTTTATAAGGCTACTCATTTACTGAGTTTTCATCTCATGTACATGACTTAAAACATAAATCATTTGCTAAAAATACTTTTAAAAATTAAAAATGTAAAACTTATTTAAAGAGGGAAAAATTGCTCCTTTAAGAGCCTTAGTCATTTCTTGACTAAAAAGAAATGTTACATTTAATCCAACATAATAAAAGTGTGAATACATTTTTAAGGTTGGTGTGCTGACAGTTTTGCCAGTGATATTGCTGAATGAAAGACCTACAACTCCTTGTTAGTTGCCAACTATGGACTTTTTTTGCCCTGAAGAGCAGTTCAGTGTGAGTTGGTTCTCATTCACTGGCCGGCTTTTGTGGGCCGCCCTCGCTTTCATTCCTCCGTGCGTTACACCAATTAAAGGAGGACGTGCAGCAACTGTAATGGCCCGAAGAGTGATTGTTTTTGACAAGCAACAAAACACATAGATCCACCCCTCCGATTAGGATGACCGGGGGGAGGGTGTACTTTAGGGAGGTAGTGCTCAGCCCAGTCAGTGCCCTTAAAGCGGCATGAACTATGAGAGGAGGGGTATGGCCTTCAAGGGAAACGTTTTTTTTTTCTCAAAGACTGGTCATGTCAAAGAGGAGGACAGAAAGATACCCAGCCTCCCCCTACCAAGCTTTATACACACTACTGCTTGCCTGCATACAAGTGTCAGCATTAGCTTTTACCACACCAGGGCTCAGTTTGAGAAGCCTGGAATTCCAGAATCAATGAAATTCCTAAAGAGCTGGCTCTCAGCACGCAGACCAAATCCCACAAAGATTAAATCCAATATGAAGCTTTGCTTGGTGAATTATAGCAGTCATAATCAAATAATAAGAGCAGCTTGGCTTTATGTGGAGAGGACAATACTTCCTGGAGGAATTTCCCTTTTGTGTGCCATGTAATGTGAGATTCTTATTGTCAAGTGATCTTATCACTAATGCACATTCAGCCTTCCTTCAAAGACTTGACTTACAATGTGAAGACTGCTAAATAACTGTTCTAATCTAATCTAATTCTGCAACAGAATATATTCGGCATGTACTGTAAAAAGTGCCAGAAATTCATTCAAAATATATATTTTGGGTATAATGGAATGGCATATTGGTGCCTGTATATTTTACTACATCTTATAACCTTATATTTCATTAAATTATGTAATGGCAATATATCAAGGCACTTGAACTACAAAAATTTGTTTTTACCTTAAAATGTACTGATAACCACCAGGATAATAGAGGTGGTAAAATAGAAAGCCACGTAATAAATCATCAAGTTTATAAAACGTGGCCAATACAGATGGTATTAGCTATTAACTAAATGATAGAAAATGTAACACAAAACACTTATTACTAATAACAAAAATGAGAAGAAATTAAATTATTTATATAAAATAAAATCAGATATCACTTGTCATGCAGGGACTTCTGGGGATATCCTTTTACTGCAATTGTATATTCATTAAAATTAAATTGACTGTTTTACACCGATAATTTATAGTTTGTACTTGCAAAAAACGTAAATTTGACAATATCTTGAAATTGCATATAATGCGATGTTAATCCATTTGCACCATTTACCCACCCCACCCCAAACACTCTTTTCCACTCTTCCCAAGCCCCCAGGGTGCCTTTGCATGACATCATCGCTGAAGCATGCCTCACCAAGCCCCTGTGAATCTCCCCATCCTTATTCCCATTGAGCCTCTGCAAGCCATACATTTCTCTCTCCCTCTCCTTTTTTCCCCTCCTTCTCTTTCTCTTCCTCCTCTGCTTCCACCAATCCCCTCCCTTTTTCCTTAACCAGGAGAAGGCATTGTTTGGGGCGAATATAAATTCCATTTCATGATGTGATTATGCAGAAGCCTTTGTTAGAGCCATGTGAAATTGTAATAGCCACAAACAAGACAAATATGATGGGCATTGTTTGGGGCGAGGGCCTGATCAAAAAACGCGGCCCGCCCAAACTGCGGCCTTTCTGTAAATTCAATAAGCCCACCTTAAAGATTTGCCTAATTAATGGATGACATCTTTGGCTGGAGGAGAGGCGAGGTATTTTGCTCGGGCTCGCTCATTGTTGGCCTCCTAATTAACTTTCCCAGGTCAGCCCGGGTCTCAGCAACCTGGGAGTGAAGAGCTTCATTGTGAGAGGAGTTGTAAACTTACTTTTTTTGCCTCGGCACTTAAAAGGGAAAGCAACTATAGGGAACAGAAAATATCCTATTTAAGGCCTTTGTGAGTGAACTGCCTGCACATGGTCCAATAAAGGAAGTCTTTTTAAATAAGCGTTCATGGTCCTCCCCACAGTCCTCCCCTCCCCTCCCTCTCTCCTCTCCTCTTTTCCTTTTCGGAGCGATGCAGAAAGGTTATGAATGATAGTTTGGGGTCTAAGGAGTGAGGGGCAAGGGCCAGTCTTCTGTGTACCATTTGTGTTTGAACCTTTTGAGAAAGTCCAAGTTTGGGTGGGGGGAAACCTTTCTGGTCTGTCTGGCAACTGTATTATTAGCATTTCTCACTAGGAAGACTAGAAATTCAAAGTTTGAAATCTGGACATAGTGGACGCATTTGGCCTATAGCCTTATCTCCATCAAATAGGCCACCTACAATGGAATCAGTCGTGGCGACGGATGCAATTTATGCTTAATGAAGAAAAAGCCGATCATGGAGAATGAACAGAACATCAACACAAATCACTCTTTGGGAAAACAATGAATCCATCAGTTACACCTAAAAACGCCCCCCTCCACCCCGCCCCAGCTCCGATATCATCTCACCTCCCCTCCCTCTACTCCCTCTGTCTGATCCCAAAAACGAAGCCTCCTCGTGTAATGAGCAGGGTGTGATCTTCCCACAGTCACTGAGGCCATCTTCAGCATCATAACATCAGCTATTTCTGCTCTCTGTGACCTTTACTGTAATTGGGTGGCCCAATGACCCAAACTTCACTAGTGCAAAATAAATATATGATCATATACAATAAAATAATAAGCTGTTTCAATACATTTTTTTACGTAATTAGTTGTTAACGTCAGTTAAATATATTATTACATAATAATCATTTTCAAAATTGGTGGACACGAACAAATTAAATTCACAAGACAAGAGGATTATAATAGATAATAATGATTTTTCTTTTTGACAAGTTAAAAGTTAAAAAAAAAAATAATAAATACATACATTTCATATCTTTTTTCATTTGAATTATTATTTTTCTTCTCTTTCTATATTTATTCAGTAGCTGAACACTGCATTTCATGTATGTCAAAATAAATAAAATTTGCACAAGTGAGCTTGAAAAATGTAGTAAATGATAAAAAATCTCTGAAATATTTTTCTTGTATTTGTTTTTTATATTAAATAATTGTTGCTGGACAGCTTTACATAATGGATAGTAGGAAAACACTTTTTACTTGATTTTGGTAACACTTTACAATAAGGTTTCATTTGTTAGCATTGGTTAACATAATCTAACAATAATAATTTTTAAAACTTAATTAAAATCAAAAGTTGTATTTGTTCATATTATCTAATGGAGCGGAACTAAAAATAAACTGTTGTATTTTTATTTAATGTTAAATATTAATAGTTACTATATAACAAATGTATTGCTGATTTAGTTGCATTAGTTAATGCATTAACTAACATTAACTAATGGGACCTTATTGTAAAGTGTTACCAGGCTTCTTTGACAATATGTATTGTATAAAGCACTACAGAAATAAAGGTGACTTGACCAAGATTAATGTTAAACAAATTACTACATACTATAAATATTATTTTAACCATTTAAAAATATATGTTATTTAATATATGATTAATATATGATTATTTATTATAAAATTTTATCTATTATGAAATTCTTTTATTAAAATTAATTCAGGACACAGAACATACAAGCATAACTATAGTCAAAAATGATCCAGTCCTTTCAGTGTTACTGCAAATATGATAACTAAAATCACAAGTCAAAAATATAAAAGAAATCATACAATATATCACATTAAAGCCATTAAATGATGTGATGGGCTATGGCAGGCAAATTATTTCTGAAATACGCCATTGTCACCTGAAGAGACAAATAAGAGTGTGCAAACAAATAGAAGAAAGTTGATGTCACAGCACAATAAACGTTGTCATTTTGTGCCCCTAAACTGTTTGCTGAAATGGTGTGAACGGCTAAAGTCTCTTTAGCCAGCTGTCATAATTTGTTAACGAGGCCTTTCAAAAAGGCAGAATGATAATGAGAGGACAGAAAAAAGAGACAGGCAGTGAGAGAGGGTAGAGGGGGTGCCCTTCATGATCGACTGTGGAAGCGGAGAGTTGGCCCCCAGGGAGCCGGGTCAGGTGGGGGGGCAACATCAGACCGATTTCAGCGCAGCAACATGATGGCATCTCTGATGTTTTAATATTAATGAGAGCGAGCTACTCGGCTCGGCCTGCCAGCACTCTCAACAGGTGCCTCGGATCCTCTCCGCATACAGGACGACAACCTCTCTCCTGTCCCGCTGATGATAACACCTCTAAGTCTCAGGAGGAGCTCTGGGCCTTAAAGAGAGGGAGGGCAGGCAGAAAGGGAAACGGAATGAGTTAAGTCATCCATTTAAAAACTTAGACGATGAGGGGAGAAAGGAGCTCTCCTTTTAAAGTCACCTCTCGCGAAGCCGAACCACGAGGTCTCGATATTTCTCCTCTTCTCCCAAACCCCCTTGAGAAAGAAATTGACTTTTGTTTGGAGTTTGTGAAAAGTGGGAATCAGGAGAACGACAATGGGGCTCCCCATGGAGAGGACCCGAGTGAAGCCATCTCAAATCAGTCAGCCAAGGGACCAATTAATCCGACCATTGTCAGGCCCAAGCCACTGCCAGCACATCAACACATTCAGAGCCTATTGTCCCGACCCTCCTGCAGTAGGATTTAGTCCGTCCAACAGCCAGTTTTGTCCGGGCCAGCTCAGGCGGAAGTTTCTCACTGACAATTTGCCCCAAATAGATTTGTCAGAAAGCATCCATCGACCTGCCAGTTAGACAGGGTGAGGTTGTGTTCGGCCTTTACTACTATTATTATCATTTTGGATATGCAGGCAGCGTAAAAGGAAAAAAAAATATTACATTATACTTGCTATGGGAAATAAATTTAGAGAAGTTAATGACAAGTAGACAAGTTAATGGGTATCCGATTGTTAGCTACAATCAAAAAGGGTAAAAAATAAAGAATCATGTCAATAGGCAACAATTTGAATGGCATATCATATATAAAACTAAATATTACTAAAAAACATTATCCTCTCTTGAATAAGAACTAATTTCTTTTGAGTATTCAAACACAGTCTAAAAATAAAAGAATTCTAGATATAAATACAAAACAGTTTAACAGTAATATTTCTTTATTATTATTAGTAGTAGTTAAAAAAAACATAGATACTGTATATATTCTGGCCTTACATGCAGTATTTGTATAAATCTGCAATCTGTGTTTTGTATGATATTGTCATGTATACCGGATGAAAACAATAAAAACTTGAATTACAAAAAAACCCCAAAAAAAACAGAGACATCTCAAGGTACAATGCAAACATTGAATTGTTTTATATACAAAATTAGGAAAGTGAAAAAATAGAATTAAAAATGCACAAGCGTAATAAATGCCCACATACATATAAACATATAATCACTTAACAGTAATATTTCCATCAGAAAGAAATATTCAATGCACCATACACATATAGATGGACATGCATGGTTTAAGATAGCGTTTTGTAAGGACGGCACTCTTAACAATGATCTATGAGACATAAACCGCAACTATAATTCTTAAATGAAACAGTTTTTTTTTCATAGTGGGCTTATAGTGATGGGTAATTATTAGTCATTTATTTTCAGTTTTTAATAAATTAATTTACAGTTTCACAAAATTTGCCTCAATGAATCAAGGGTTAGAAAGGAAACATATTGTAATTGCTAATTGACTGAAAGGTTACTCAGGTGTTTTTATAATTAATATCAATGTATTTCTGCTAAAAATGTTCTGTTTGTTTTTAAATAGATTAATTCATAATAAAAAAAAAAAGCTAAAATATTTAATTTCCTATCCTCATTTGATACATTCTTGTAGTCATTTCTTTCTCTGTATTTAAGTCAGGAACAGAAGCGCTTAACTATTTTTAGTCCTCTGGTTATCAGCAACCTGCATCTTTTTTCTGGTTTGATTCTGCCTCATACATGTGTTCATCTCAGAACAAAGTGCCATCACAGAAAAAGTCTTTTGCAACAACTCCAACATGCTGTTACAGCAGTGCTTAAGTATAAGAGATGGTGTTGCTGTCCCTCTCTACTTTAAGGGCTAAGTAAGCAGTTGCATACTGATTCTGTCAAGCCAACAACTAGATACACAATCAGATGGTTCTTTGTCAGAGATTTTCATTGACTGTTATTGAGAGGAGAGTCACAAGCACAAAAAGTGAAAGCAAGCAGCCGGGGCAACCATGATGTTGGTTATGTTTGTGTAAAGACTATCTATGAATGACAGGATTAGGGCGAGTTAAGCAGATTACTACGAGCAGACCACCCCACCCCACCCCTAAGACACACACAGAGACACACACACACATAAACACACAGATAGAGAAAGTGGGAAAAGAGAAAGAAAAAGAGATGGGACAGAAGTCGTCAAATCAGCTTTGTTCACAATCATATGCATGATCCTCTTAATATATCATATATCTAAAAGCCATTAGACTCGGAATCATTTTGATTTAATCACTCATGGCCTAGAGTTCGCTGGTGATGCCCACAGAGATATGGATCTTACTGTGACACTGTTTTTCTCAGTCTGGCACATGAGGTCCTGAAAAACACACATTTGAATGTGCAGTCATTCACCTGTCAAAAATCCTAATTTCTTTTCAGTGCACTGAGAACACCGTTTAAAGGAGGACATGACAATCACTAATTGCGATTAGATACGCCCCCGTTCGCCACGTTTAGACCGAGATTTAGGGCTCCCATATGGCCCCGAGCTACCGTGGGAATGTTCATAATTAAACTTAAAATATGGGTGTCTACTGGCGGCGGCCACAACACGGCACGCTGTTAAGGTCAAGATGTCATTGCGCACGCTCTCAAAGGGGAACAGTTGTGATTCTCCCAGTCCACGAGGGAAACTCGCACGCATGTGTCCCCTCTATTAAAACAGAGCGCGCACTTGATTTTACAGCGATTTCCCGTTGTGTTTCTTCTTATAAGCAATTTAACCGAGTCTGCGGTGAAATTTATTCAGTATTCAAGGCTTGTACAAAAAAAATAAAATAAATGAAAAATAATAAAAATCTATTTCATAGACCCCATTGCAATATAGATAAATCGTAAAATCCATCACATAACTTTATTTATAGCTAAATGTTTAAACTGGCTCTGATTCAAGTGGTTTGTTTAAATTATAAGCAGTGCAAAAGTTACGATTAATGATGGTAAATTCTCGGCAAGAAAAAAAAAAGTAGGTTAAAAGTTTTATTTTGTCACATACAATAGTAGGCTATACAAAGAAAGTAAATGTTGCCTATCCCCCAAGAAAAAAAACCCGTTTTAAATATAGAACTATAAATACAACAAACGATGTGTACATTTAGATTGTCTACGTAGGAAAACAGTATAGGGAAAAACGTGCTGCAGTCGAACAGATTACAGTGCCAAATAAATGCGCATTTACTACAAAACAGCAACATTTGTTACATTTACTATATAGTAGCCTCCAATAGTAACCATAACATAAGCCACATTTACCTGTCGATTCACTCTTAATAAGCAACAAACATACACTACAAAAAAAATCCTCTAATTTTCAAGCCGTGCGTGAAAACCTGGCAAGATGAGAGAGCGACGATGTGAAACGCTGTCATATTTGTGCTCGCGAGAGGACAGAGCACTCTTTCCTGCAGTCATTCTACCAACGCAACAGGTGCACGCGCGCGAGGGAAGGATCCGGGAAAGCGCCACAAAAAGTAAGTTAGTTGCAAAAAGAAAAAGTGATTATGTTTCTAAGGGTTATTTCAATAGAATGCTTTAAACCGTTTACTTCAGTCTGGGAGCAGTTAAGTCACTGAACTCTCTGAGGATGGAAATGTGTTCCTAATCAGTGGCAAACGTTTGATTCGGTCATTTAAACAGCCTCGCTGATCCTAATCGATTCCTATAGAGCGCACCATTGGCCTCTGACAGTGGCTGACTCACTGTGTATGGAATATCACTTCATTCGTCCCCGTGACGTCATGCGCGAGCAGGAGTTGAAGCAGAAGGCAGGGGAAAGCTAAGCGGTCAAAGGAAGTTGGGCTCTCCTCCCACCCTCCCTCTCTCTCTCTCCCGCCCCCCTACTCTAATACATCTCATACATATTACCAAGCCTTTAATCTGACGGTACACATCACAAAGTCACTCACCAAGGCTCCGGGCTGAGACGCAGTTCCCAGCTCATGTTGTACTTTTAAAGCTGGTTTTGAGCAGTACAGTGCTGGCTTAAGCCCCAGTGTTTCTTCATTAGTTGCACCAAGTTTCCTTGGCGCTGAGACCAGGGACCGGTTTGGGCATATATTGTCTGTGGGGCTGCATCCATCGCATCAGTCAACAGTCAGATGAAATCTGGATTCTATTTGCTGAAAATCAAGAGGAGCGACTTGGACACAATCAAAGAAAACTCCAACAGAAAGCAGAGGACCAGTTGTCCACCGCAAATCGGATGTTAAATTTATGCTTGTATTTTTTTTTAAAAACCAAGTCAAAAGTGTTAAGACTCCCCTGGGCCTGAAAAGTGTAACTTTTCAACGCAGTTTTCTTGGAGCTGAGGTCTTCAACATGAGCAAGCCTGCTGGTTCAACAAGTGGTTGTCTGGATATTTTAAATGTCAAATCCAGTGAGTAGATCGTCTTTCTTTACTTTCGAGTTTTGCATGTTGTTAGAAATAGCGTGATGGCGAAGTAAAAACGCAGTCTCTTTTTGTTTACGAAATAAGTGAAAGTAAAATAATTGCTTATGGGTTAAGATGACAAAAATCGCGTAAACTCCATAGAGCTGTCAAACGCAAATCGAAATATTTACATGCTGTCAAATTGTTGCTTATTGCCTACCTCTTAGACTGATAGTACGACTGCCAAAAAAAAAAAAAAGATTATCTCGAAGCAGGCAAAACACTATAAATCATTTGTATACATCTTAGATGTGAAATTGTAAGAAAATAAATAAATGGATAAGCACAAAAACATCTGAGATAAGTTGGCGTTTAGTGATGCTGAGAATGTTTTGACAGCCTCGTTTCCCCATTACACTTTGTTGAGCGTAAGTTGTGCGTGCACACTGAAATTCTAAACAAAAGAAATGAACTACTAATTATATTGTACCAGCCTGTACAGTTTTAAAATATCATAATGTGGCCCTAAGGTATGCGTAAACTATGCATAATATGTCATCAAAGCAGATCTGCTGAGTTTTCCTTATTAGGCTGCTCCGAGCAGCCTATCTCTTTTGACTTTCAATTAATTTCAAGGTAACAAGAATGCAAGTGCCCTGAAATTCATCTATAATAAATGTTTTCTGTCAATTTATTATTTTACAGTTAAAATTTATTTTGCAGATAAAATTCTCATAATTGTCTAACTGGAAACATTTCTTGAAATATGAAATATGAAATATTGAGTGTGATTTGCCTGTAATAGGCGTGTGGTGGTAAAATGTGCGCCTCTATTTGACTTTTTACATTAGGCTTAAATGAAATTGAAAAAAAAAATAGTGTTAAAGGTATTTAAAAGTTTAAGTGGCTTCAAGTGAAAGTGAAAAAGGCAATACAATTCATTCAAGTGAAAGGCAAAGAAAATAAGGTAACCCAATCACAATTTTTAAAGCACACTATAATGAGTAATGATTTCTAAATAACAAAACTGAACATATTTTAGATTTAACACAATTTTTTAAAAATCTATCCTAGTATTTTATGAGTAATTTGTATGAATATGAAATTTGTAAGGAGTAATTTATTTAGCACCGGTGAACAAGTGAAATAATTTCGTTGAGGCCTAAACTTTTCGTTGATTATTTTGAATGCCTACCCCAAAAACACTTTCTGACGACACTTTACACGTATTTGACTCTTAAAATGATTTCAGGTGTAAAATGAGGAGGGGGCGATGCGGTCTCAGGTGATATTTAAAATTCACATGAGTATTAAATTTAAAAAAATGTTTTATTTGTTTTACAGGGGTGAAATTACGCCACTGTTTGGGTGGTCGAAGGCCTATTACGTTCAGAGTTTCTCACAACTGCACGTAATCCAGTGCAGCAGGTCCCAGGGTTGATGCTGATTACAGTAATGAAATATGCTATATGTCTTTAAACAATTACAGCGCACAATGCGACAGACTGGGACCCCCACCGGGGAAAGTTAAAGACGTGTTCCCTTCTCTAAAACAAATCCGCCTTCAATTCAGTTTCTTACCAACGTACCAGTACCAGTTGAACTGGATGGAAGACAGTAGGACTTTATGACTTCCTCGAAAAAAAAAAACTGTCTGTTTTGATGGGTTTAGTTATCTTAAATAGACACAAAATCGTAGAAACAATAAAAATCAAAAAAATCAAAATAGAAATTGTAAATGCACTTAAAATGCAGGCGTTCTAGCTTCAAGCGCTTTATCATCTGGGGAAAAAAGTGTAGCCTAACTGTGGAGCAATTTTAAACTTTCAAAACGACTCTGAGACAAAAGCAACAAGTTGTCTCCATCACATGAGAGGTGTTCTCTTTCAGTCATGCAAAATACAAGCATTTGAAATGAAATATTCAATTAATCTACATTTGTTGTCAAGACATTTACTTGAGAGTTTCGCACTGTTCTTAAATTTCAAAATAATACACTTGATACAAGTAATAATAACAAATAATAACAAATAATACAAGTGATCTTAAGTCACTTTTCCGTTACAAGTGATCACCAAAAGCCTGTATCAAAACACCATTATCATTTCTGAAAGGACCTATACGAGGAACATCTGGCATGCACAGACAGAAATGTGTTTTTACATTAAAATGCAGCATAGATTTTTTTCTTCCTTTTCTTGTTTTAAGAAGTCAGAGTGCATGAAGTCGTTTTCCTTCTCCGTCGTTACCGGTCTATATCCGAATTCCCATGCTACCCTTTTTGACGGGTCACTGGAAAATCAATGAGCAGGTGGACATATGTCAGTGTAATTACATAGCCGTTTCTCTAAACGACTCCCCCATATACATGCAAATATACCTCTATTGACAGACTTAAATACAGAAAAAAAAGTGTTCTGCACACACAAGAAAAATCACAATTTTCATTTACTCCAAGTTCATTTGCATACACTTCATTTGAGTCGCTGAAACGCGCTGGTGCGTATTATTCTCCTCTCCCGTGTCACTCCCTAATCCGCGAGCCCATAGACGGTGCGAAGAAAGCAGTTGCCGAGCTTCATTATGAAGCGGGGTTGGCAGCTTGTCGAGACCAGGCCAGTCAGACGAGGCTCAATGGGGAAATCATTAAGTTAACACTCTCCCTAATGTCGCCATTGTGCGCGTCAACTGAACATTGTTTTATGGGACCTGCGATATGACGCTTCCCACCAATGCGCCCTCAACGTAGGCCTACGGTTTACACATTCCTATGGACAGACTCATTAAAAGTGTGTCCTTTAACACAGTATTTATTAGGGCAAATGTGCAAATTATACAATGATTTTCAGGAAATTTCTGTAGAAAATTATCAGGCGCAGTCTGATGAAATTTTGCGTCTCGCGCAAAATTTTTATTTTGGGAACTTATCACAGAAAATCAAACGCTAACTATCGTTTTAAACAAAAGTAATGCTTTTTGCGTTACACACTTGTCTAAGTAAATCTAACAAAGTGACGAATAATGAAAGTAGCCTACTTTTGTTTTGTTGGTGAACCGCACTTTATTGAACCTGAACGAATGCGCAAGAGAAGCCTTCTGTTGCTATGGTTACATCCTCGTCGCAATTTAGTGTCTATTTATCGCCAGGTGGAAATATGAGCTCGGCCTAAATTGTAATCATAAACTTAACTAAACGTAGCCTATATACCAATTTGTGAAAAGAATAGACTACGTACTTTTAAGACCCCCAACTTTTTGTTCGGACGTCTTTTCGGGTATTCAAGCCTTAATTAGGATAATCAGCTCCCGCCCTTTGCAAAAAGCCCCAAAGAGGGTGTGGACTGGGCTTTCTAAAACATTTTGTCTAGTTACTACTCTATTATAGTATTATTTAAAAAAATCTACAAAACCTTATGAATATTCTAATTTTACAAAACGTTTGTCAATATTTTTAAATAGACAAAGTCTCCAATAGGGTTGCTTATTTCCCTTAAATAAGTGCTGTATTTTCCATCTCTGTTAGGTCGGATTCTGGACATTCCATGTAAAGTGTGTGGAGACAGAAGTTCTGGAAAGCACTACGGTGTTTATGCGTGTGATGGCTGCTCGGGATTTTTCAAGAGGAGCATAAGGAGAAACAGAACGTATGTCTGCAAATCTGGCACACAGGTGAGCTATACTAATCAATTACAGCGATGTGTTTGAACCATAACAGCGTCAGCTAATTTGATCTAAGCAAGCGCGTCTAAGGACTAGATTAGCCTACACCTCTAGTGATTTTCATAATTGAAAGATTATCCCAGAAGTGAGCCCCCTCCCGCGCCCTTGAGGGCCCTTTGCCCCGTCTAGTGTAACAGGTGTAATCCAATCTAACGCACCGGCAAGGACTGGATGGATTTGGAGAGCGGTAGGCGGGAATGAGACTATTGGCCGTGCGGCGGGGGAGCGAGTCAATAGCCGTCATTACTCTGCCATTCCCACATACCTGTGGAGTGGAGACCAGTGGAGCATATAGCAGAAGAGGCTGTTTGTCTGCCATTACTGCTAAACGAATCCTACTGTATCCTTTTCCTCAGGGCGGCTGTCCAGTAGACAAGACACACAGAAATCAGTGTCGCGCCTGTCGCTTGAAAAAGTGTCTAGACGTGAATATGAATAAAGATGGTAAGTGCTAGTAAATACAGTTGTCTTTTTTATATACTTCAATCAATTTTAGATATAACAGAAAATGATTTTGTCTCTAGCCTTGATGCCTGTAATCCACTTTGATAGGTAGATGCAGAAAATTTCATATATATATATATATATATATATACACACACACACCTTTTCAAAAATGTATAAATCAAACAAGAAGAAATATATTACTTGGCACATGGCACATGTTTCTAAATGAATTTTTCAACGATTTCTGCTTAGCCTATCATATGAGAACGCTTATTTCTCATGTCACTGATCGTTACATCACTACAGCCGTGCAGCACGAGAGAGGACCGAGGACTTCAACCATTCGAAAGCAGGTGGCACTGTATTTCCGAGGGCATAAAGAGGTGAACGGTTCGTCGACCCATTTCCCATCCACGTCTATCCCGGGGCCGCCGTTTTTCACTACAGTCACGCAGCTGGAGCCTCACAATCTGGAGTTAAACACGGTCACAAGCACACCGGAACGGCAGGCAACTGTGGGACTCGCCCAACCCACACCGAAGGTAAACGCGTTCCTTCACAACAATGTAGTTTAACGAAACGCATTATCAATTAATATGAATTTTCTGAAAAACTTACACTTCAACTCATAACTGCATGCATACAACCCCGCTTATTTTCTGTGATGATGTAATCTCTTTTCAGTATCCTCATGAAGTTAGCGGCACTCCCATGTACCTGTATGAAGTGGCGACCGAGTCTGTGTGCGAATCAGCCGCGCGCCTGCTCTTCATGAGCATTAAATGGGCCAAGAGCGTTCCGGCCTTCTCCACACTGCCTCTACCGGACCAGGTAAACAAGTGTTTTAATATTTTCACTTATTATTCGCCAAGGTTTAATTTTACACAGATTAAATATGCTATATATGCCCTCAAGTGTAAAGCCAAACCCAAATGCTAGGTGTTTTATTTATAGTCATTAATGAACTAGCCTACTACTTTTTTTTTTTTGCAGTTGATCCTTTTAGAAGATGCCTGGAGGGAACTGTTCGTGCTGGGCATAGCGCAATGGGCCATTCCAGTGGACTCCAGCACTCTCCTAGCCGTTTCAGGTATAGGCCATACAGCATAGCCTACTCCTAAGATTTACGCAAGATTTTACGTCACGTTTACGTTTTGTAAAAATATGATTACTTCCAATGTTATATGCATACAAGTGTAATGTTTGGCGCTTTCTCGCGAATTAGGAATGAACACCGAGAACACAGATTCCCAGAGGCTAAACAAAATCATCGCAGAGATCCAGGCGCTGCAGGAGGTCGTGACGCGCTTCAGACAGTTAAGACTGGACGCTACGGAGTTCGCTTGCCTTAAGTGCATCGTCACCTTTAAAGCGGGTGAGGCTTGATAAAATAAAATAAAATAAAATACAAAATAATAAAGCGAAATATTATTATTAATAATAATAATTATAGAAACTTTCTCAACTGGCCAAACAGTAGCTGAACAAACCTGCTGTCGTTTTTCCGTTCTTGCAGTTCCAACACACAGTGGTTCTGAATTGAGGAGCTTTCGCAACGCCAGTGCCATTGCCGCCCTTCAGGACGAAGCCCAGCTGACTCTAAACAGCTACATCCACACCAGGTACAGCTAATACTTCCTGAAACAATGAATCTATAAAAGCCTCATGAAATAATTATTGTGCAAGAACAATGGCAAATTGAGAACACTTCTGAATTCTGCTTCATTTTGAGTATTTAAAAAACGAATGGTTGCGTTTCAGGTACCCCACTCAGCCGTGTCGCTTTGGCAAACTGCTGTTGCTCTTGCCTGCTCTACGTTCAGTTGGTCAATCCACCATTGAAGAGGTGTTCTTCAAAAAGACCATCGGAAACGTGCCCATCACACGACTGCTCTCCGACATGTACAAATCCAGTGATATATGAGCTACCGAGAGAGGGAAAAGAAACAACAAAATGTATCTTTGACCTTGGCATTCGCATGGACGCTGGGACGCTGTGGATGATACCAGATACCCTAATGTGATACTTCACGCACTTGTTTGGAGAATAAAGCTCTACCAATGTCAAGATGTTACTATGCAGGGAAACTATAAAACAAACAAGACTGAATCTCTACAAGTTGAGCTTACTGCTTAGAAAGAAAAATGAACGTTTAACCAGTACTTTTCTAATTGATTTACTTTTAATCTATTTAAGTTCGTTTATGGAAGTAACTTAATAAGCTTAATATGTTCTTGTTCTATCATGATTTAAATACAATATTATTAGTTGGTAGTCATATATTTGAATGGCGTGTCCGTGAGTTTGTACAATCATTCATTTCAAAACGGGACGTTTTGTGTCCATTTGACCAATACCTTTATGACCAATGCTGTTTTGATTTCAGCATCACTATCATTCGTTTGTCCACAAGAACTTTGAAGGAAACCAAAAAATAATTTAAAAAAAAGAAACCATGAGGTATGTTGCAGGGAAGTAGGTCGCTGTCCCTTTGACAGTGCTGAAAACCAAAGGCCCATGAGTCAGAACAGAAGAGTAAGTTCATTCCTGTTTTAACTTCTAGCAGAAGCTCCAACTTTAATCAAAACACTTGAACCAGCTCATCAGGTTTATTTGAAATGTACACTGAAAGGTTGGAATTAAACTCTGCAGGAAGGCAGCAGGACTGATCATTACGGACTTGATGCATCACATAATAACCTATTGAGGTGACTGAGAGGCCGCAGCACCCACACTCTGTGACCTTAACAGAAGATTAGGGTTCATGGGCAGGGCATTTGAAATCCTCTGGATACAGAGGTCTGTCAGCATTGTGAGTTTTCTGTGCGCCCACTCTATAAAACGTAATTTTACTGATGTTTAAAAAGCTGTTTCTGTTCAATACATGGCCCATGTCAGAGGTCACCATCTAAAGCGCCTTTGTTTGACTAGCTACTAACCCTGGAAAAGAGACATGATCAGCACTTGGATTTGTTTTTGTAGTCTGTAAATACATTTCTCGTTGTACAGTGATAATTTTTGTGAAAGTCGTTCTAAGATATTAGAATAAATATTGAATATTGATCGCCTGGTCCTTCAACGACTGTCAAATTCTTGTCTCCTTTTGCTTTTTGGGTTTCTAAGGCTTCCTTCTACAAGCAGCGAAAGGTCCATTGCACCCTAAACGGGGACAGAGAGGTTCACGTCTGCACGTAAGTGCATATTGAACCATTGCCAATACAACACCCTAGACCTTGAGTGTGCCTTGCACGGCTCGGGTTTCAAGCACTCTTTCACAAATCAAGGGCTTTGCCCAAATTGCATTTTTTTTATTTTCATTTTTTGATAGAGAGGATACAATAGAAAGAAACATGATTGCAATGACAACTTTCAGTCCAATTTATCCCAGTTCCTTTTTAATGGGCTGCTCTGATGTGGAGTGAACTCCAAGGTTACATGAGCCAAGCGGCTGTGCCCTTCTCTTTACCTTATAGTGTCTTGTACAGCAATTAGAAACAATACAAAAACACACCCGTTTCGCAATAGCGTACACTCGGTTATATATCCTACACACACTTCCAAAAAGTATTAAAGTATTATAGATAAAGTTAAGTGCAGTGTTTATCCCTTTACTTCAGGTCATTTTTTTTCCTGGTTTCAGTAAACTACACTATTAATACCCACACAAAACAAATGACCCTTATTTGAAGAATTATTTAAATCTACGAATCAACTTTGACCCTAAAATATTTTATATATTATATACATATACACACACACACACACAAATAACTAGCCAATTAGCAGCAGAACCAAGCCAAGCCTTACAATGAAAAAAGTTTCTTCTACTCTACTGTTTTTAAATGACATTTGAGGAGGAACTGACCTTCACAACCTAGTATTGCCTGTGTTCTTTAAGATTCCTGGTCTGTATCTGAGCATTCAGGGCCCTATGACCTCTCATTCCTTCCTCACTCCTTTTTCTATTCTGAGTAACCATTCCTAATATCATTCTCCTTTTCAAAGCCACCTGCCTCAGTCTTAGAAAATCTATAAAAATCCTTTGACTAAATGCATTCTATTTAGACATCTGTTTATCAGTAAATGGAATCACCCTCATTTACAGTTATCTTGGTATCATGACGTTTTAAATCACTTGAATAAAGCATCCAATAACAAATGAACAATAACTAAATGAATTTATGCAGTTTTTAAATATTGTTTAGTGTATAATACTTGACAAATGTCCATGTGCTGTGGATGAATACCTAGTCTAAATAACTTCATCGTGTAAGGCTAAAATGAGAAAACATGTTCATTTGAATAATTCCTGCACATAGAATACTAATACTTGTCCTCCAGTTAACATAAGTTATTTCCTCTGAAATAAAACAGGTTTTCTTTTCTGTGGGTTTCTGTCTTTTTCAGTTGCATGCTATTTAACAGAAAAATAAACATGTTACCAAAACAAATGGATTTTCCTATCCTAAAGCTGTTGCAAGTATGATTTTATATTATTTAAATGGATCGGAGTTCATGGTGTCTAACAGAACACCCCTAGGCGACAAACTCCTGACGGTCAAAGAGAAAAACCTTTTAATGCAGACTAAATGCTACAACCACTCTAAAGCTAGGATCATCTCTTAAAAGATATTTTAGTGGAACCAAACAGAGATGCTTTAGTTTTGCAAACCACATCATACGTGTGTGTATTTGATACGTTTTATTGGAAAATTCTCATAAACAAAACAATGGCACAGCAGTATACAAATCTGGAAACATGCATTGTAGGCAGCACTTTCTCTTGGTTTTGGTGTACCGCCATTACACAGTAAAAACAGGCTTGTCTGCAGCTAAGTGGGACACACAGCACACGATCAACCACCACGTAAGAAAGGAGGTTCCCAATTAAGTGCATCCTGCACAGTGAGCTGCTGTACGTGTTCTTCAGCATTAAAAGCAACACAAGTAGGCAGTAACAATAACACAGGGAAGCCAATGTGTGTGATATAGTGTGCTTGCATAATTGTGATATAGTTATTTGGTTCGTTTCATTTGATCTTATACTAATCGAAGTTAGTGGTGCTCAGACAAAACTACCATAAATAATTGTTAACCACAATGAATTACACAAGAACGCATTTGATCTGACTTAAAGTGGTAATATTAACATTATGGATTTATAAATCAAAGCAAAAAGACCGAAACCATCTAGAAGGAAAGATCAAAAAAGTACTTTTGGAGAAGTGAAGTGACACAATGACTAATTGTAGGGAACGTTTTCAATCATTTCGTAAATGTTTTGGACACCCTATGGTTCATGCTAAGATTCGGTTCCAGTTAAGAATGATTCAAACATTTCTTATTTCTCGTGGGCCATGTTTTTGTGTTTGTGCGTGTAGAGTCCAGACCGGTTCAGGCTTGTTTAACTTTGGAAGGGGTGTAGCTTTTATCCACCGACTCCTCCTGTAGGAACATGTGCAGGCAGCGCTCATTTTGGGCCAATGGATGACCAGCCACTCTGGAAAAATCAGACCAAAAAATGGATATTAGCCACCATAAAAATATTATGCAAAGATACACACTGTAAAGCGTGTGCACGAGAGAGAGAGAGAGAGAGAGAGAGAGAGTGGAGGTGGAATCAACTTTGACCCCAATCAAGATACAACTCTTAGATATCATTAGGAGGCTGTGACATTTTGCAGCATTCTTCTTCAGATCATAAATCATCCAGCTTGAATTTCATAATATCGAAATTTAATTACGCATATCTTTAAAAACAGTAGAATGAGCCATCATGCTAATTAAACTCATTATTTTACCATTCAATCTATTCCAGCTTCCACTGGAATAAAAAAGGACCCTCACACCTCTAAAATTACACGATGCTCACGATGTTACAAGTCAAGATGACGGAGGATCATTTTCAGATTTGGGACAGGCAAACGTACAAAGCTACTCACACATAGTCTAGATGTATGATGGGAATGCGTCTCCCTTCTCCAGGTGCTATTAGTAGCGAACAATGACATTTAATTCAGGAATTTTTGGTAAAAGAAAAAAATCCCATCTTAATTACCTCCATATCCTTTCTTTCTTCAAACCTAATTTACAGCTGTTCGTCTCGTATTAAAATTCAAACAGGTAGAGCCGGCGCATTTGCACATGAAACAAAGATAATGGCAAAGTCTGCAATCACAGCAAATAATTACAATCGAACTGTAACTTTTATTGTCTCAGTCGGCGGGGGAACGGCACCTCGGATCAAAAATAAGCAGGAGTGCACACAACATCTTGTAGGGAAAAGGTATGCACGCCTGTAATTTCACTCGCAATTATCATAAATTACACATCAAAAATAAAACAAATGTAAAAAGTAAAGCTGGTGCACTTGCGGCCTCTCATCAGTTTTGATCATTCTGTAGGTAATTATGAGAGAAGGAAAAAAGTGTGAGGGAAGACATCAGATGACACAAAGGCTGGCAAGTGTCTGTTTTTCTCTTTTACTGAAGTACCTTTTCCTAAAAACTCAAAATTAACAGAAAGAGGAAAAACTATTGCATTTCATTATAACTGCTTCAGTGCTCTTTATAAAAACAGTTCAGATGTGCCGAGGCTAAAAGAAGTTAAGAGGAAGGACACACAGTAGAGGACCATGCAAATCTTCTCATATCAACACTTGAGAATAAAATCGCAAGGAAAAAATTCATTTTTTCAATAACTAACATTTCCACAATGCATCATGGGTACATACAGTTTCCTCCATTAGTTCACCACCTTTGCTGTGTAGCCTCTTAAATCTAAATTAAAATATTTACAAATAAATATAAATAACTGTTTTTTTTTTTTTATATTTAACATCACTAAACAATTTTGTTTCTCAAATGTGCATGCCACGGCACCTTTTGAATTTTTTTAAAATTCTTTTTCTTTTTGCATGGCCAGTTTTCTTTCATGGCTTACATTTTAGTATTCCTAATCACTCAGATAACATTAAAAATGTCCAGCATGGATGGGAATATACTTAGTTACATTTTCACTCCTAAGAATTTGCAGGGGTGCCAATAATTGTGGCACACCATAAATTTTTTTTTCTTTTTAAAGTCATGAGTTCGACTGCCAAGCGATGCATGAACTGATCAAATGTACAACTGGAATGCTGTGCAAAGTGAGTTTAGATAAAAGAATCTGCACAAAATATACTTAATTTGGAGAAGATACCGGTTAATTGTTAAATTAGAAATGTTGTCCTCATTTGTGAATTTGTCCTCATGTGTTTCTGGTGAACAGAACTTGTAACTTACTTGTTGAGGAACTGTTCTAGGCCTTGCCGCCGTTCTTCGATAAAAGAGTCGTCAAATATACCATCATCCCCACGGAATGGGAGCTGCCTGATCAGAGCCTTTCCAGGAAGAGGAGGAACTACCACCTATTTGAAATACAAAAACTTCATTTAAGTTTCATACATCTCAGAATGCAATCACAGGTCTCTTACAATCACTTCAAACGTCATTACTTCAACTACAGAATCATTTCCAATCCAGTGATTGAAAAAGCTTAAATGTTTCTAGTTGAAATGGACCCTTACAACAACACAGAAGGATAATAAAATCCCTCACCCTGAACATTTGTGCACCATGTTCCAACCAAATCAACACTATTATTTCATTCATATTCTATCCTTCACCAATCCTTCACCTTGCTTTCTCTCTCCAGCTCTCCTCTCAACCACTCAAAGTCGCTGTATCTCCTCCGGACACGTGACTCCTTCAGCTTGAAGATGGGGAGGTTTGTCTGGGGAGAACATGAACGGACAAACAACATCTGAAACACCACGTCCATCTCAGATTAAGGGAAAAAGTTTAAAACACATATTTTTAAATAAAAGTAGTTTGAAAACCATGTTAAGACTGACGGTGTAGCTGCACAGCATCATTATTTCAATGACACCAAGTTCAGTATTAGAGTAAAGCATTAAATAAATAGGTAGAGTCCACAAAAAGGCCCACTGAGACACTAAAACAGGGTCAATGGAGAAGCAGATGTTTATGAAATAAAAGAACAGTCTGATGACAGTACTCAAGGAGAAGCTGAAGAGGCAAAAGGCAGCGTAAGTAACAAACACAGACGGGAATAAAAGTCCAGATCAATACTCCTACACAGGCTGATTTGCTCGACGCAGACTCAAAAAAGATGAATACACAGTAAGTTAAACGAATAAATGAATGTGTGCTTTGGGGACAAAGTCTCATGTGGGCCCTAACTGGACAAGAAGAGTTGAAATGTTCATCGATCCCCAGTTACCCCCAGACCCTTTCTTTTTCCGTTGATCATTCTCTCCCTCCATCTCTTCGGCTGCTCCAAGTCAGGTTTTTAGCCTTGAGAGGGTCCCTTCAGAAAGTGTAGATCTCTCTTCACAATGAGGAACACTGATGAAATACCCACCACTTCAGCTTCCCCCCTCTCTATTTTTCAAGTCTTTATCCAACTCTGCTTGTTTCCACTCTCTATCAATCTAACTCAAATCTACATTTTTCTTCTTATGTCTCAGTAAATAATGTTTCATTAAAGATGTGCTGATTAATTTTATACTTGTCATGGTATTAGAAGATCAATAATAAAGAAGTCAGCAACATAAAACGAGTAGTATTCAGCTAAGTCATGTGATCTCAAAATGACCACCCCCACAAGATGACCCAGTCCAGAATAAAAAAATTTTTTTAGACAAGTGATACGGCAGAAGTCTTATGAGTGAATAATTACTATGCAAGTCAATGGCTACCGGCAAACTTAAAAAATAAAATATAAATAAATAAATAAATAAATATCTTACCGACCCCAAACGTTGTAACTGTAAACTTCATCAAAAAGGATAATTCACCCAAAAATAAATATTCTGTCATTATTTACTCACCCTCATAATATTATATAATAACTATATAAATAAAACATTAAAAAAAAAAAGTCTCTTTATAACCATACAATGAAAGTCAATGGGGTCCAATCAAGAAGTTGATTCTCATAGCATTCTGCAACAACATTAGGGTAAGCTATCCTTTTAAGTTTGCATCTTCCAATCATACCTTTCACGTCCTCACACAACAATGTATTCCTGTGATCTCCAGTACCATCTGCATTTTTGATCTAGGCATTTCCTCAACCCACGCGGTCATATGAGATGGGGATTATCTCAATAGCATTGAGAGCAGGGTAACTGCAGTGCCGAGGAAGCGTTTAGTAGTAACCTCGCTGAGGTGCTCGATAATACTTTGTGAATGGTTGGACCACTGGGTTTACGTTCTAAGTAAGGAGGTCAAAAGAAGTTAATCCCTATGTCAATTGATCACAGTAACAGTTAATTTAATACACACACTCATGACAATAATGTCATGGTTTCAGGACTATTATATGATGCACAGTCAAACCGGAGGAATTGTTAGTTATTGAACAGGACTAGTTCTTAGGCCAAGGGTGAAAGCCCATTTATCTTGAAAATTTCTTAAAACACACACATAAAAATATAAAGATCCATGAAGGTGTCAATAGGTCAGGTTCTCGGTTTCTTATTGCACTCTACAGCTTCAGTATTGTGTTTACAAGGTGAAGCATGGGACAAGATAAAAAAAAATATCCAAGCAGGTTAGTCATTTCTTCCCCTTACTTGCAAAAGAAAAATGTCAGCTTTACATCACCTTCTAACAAAGGAGCTATTTTGAAGTCATTCAGGCAAGGGCACAGGACGTCAATGAAAACGAAAAACCAATGCTCAATAGTAGAAAGCCTATGGATGTTGATGATAATTATTAATATTATGTTATTAAACTTTCTAATGACACTTAGTCAAAGGACAAGCTGCAGCTGGTCAAAATGTGTTACTTCTGTGGCACTACTAGCAGTACCAGTAATAAAATTGCAAAAATAATAATTTTATCTGAACAGGCTTGCCAAAAACGCTCCCTGTCTGGTAGTACCACCACCAGCTCATACGACTGGTCAGGTCAAAGTTGCCAAACAAAACGCAAAGCATAAAAAATGCCTTACTTGGAAAGCCATCTCTGTTAGACCAAAGAAGCATTTTAGTATTTTAATACCAAAAAAAAAATAAAAAATTTATGTAGCACTTTGACATTGTTACAACATTTATATTTTGAAAAAAAATGCTGTCCTTTTAAACTTTTCATCAAAGAACACTGAAAAAATAAATATCATGGTTTATAAAAATATTAAGCAGCACAAATGTTTTCAACATTAATAACAGTGAGAAACATTTCTTGAACCTCAAATCAGCATATTAGAATGATTTCTGAAGGATAACACTAAAGACTGGAGTAATGACTGCTGAAAATTAAGCAGTTTGAATGTGTAGAAGTGTCCAAAATACTAAATTTCTGAAGAAAATGTGGAAATTGCCTATTCAAAACTCACCACCATGATGACAGGTCTTGCGGTTAGTATCCCTCACCTTAAGTATGAGCAACAGTAATAGTGATGCTTGCAAGCACCAATAATTACACTTCAACAAAAATGCTGCGATGGGAGCAGTGTTGTATTTGTGTGTGTGTGTGTGTGTGCACGCGTGTAAAGAGAAAGGAGGGGTATGTCACCCTGTATACAGCTGCAGATGTAAACTCTGAAGAGTTTGACTGTCCTCCCCTCACTGCTAATGATCTCAATCAAACCTGAGACAAGCAAACAAAACAGCCCAACAAAGGGCCTGATTACCGTGGCAACCAAAGTTAACCACACAGACGGAAGCCCTTACACATCAAACACTCAATAAGCAGATGAAAACAGCCCAATTCATTAAGACAGCAGCCTTGCGCTGCGGCTAAGATGGGGCTTTTCAAGAGGTCCATCAATACCTGCGAGCGTACTGGTGAGTGGAGAACGGTATGACATGATTAAATCGCAGGTAATGAGACTCAGTGTTACACGATCAAATGCTTAGAGACTCTCTGATGGCCAGCTATGCTCTATTGGGTGGTTTTTATGTTAATTCCATAAGCTCCGTGGGATATTTAATGATGTCTGTATTTTAATTCTCTCTAGACGCCAACTAACAGGACCTGCTACAAACCAAGCTTTCTTTGTCATGAAGCATAACACTGTGACAAAACCAAGAGTGATGTGATGTTAATCAAGTTAATCAGAGTTTTTGGCAGTTGCACTGCAAAAAAAAAAAAAAAAAGAAATATTCCGACACAATTCTGAAAATAATTGGACGGTAAAAAAAAATTGTGAAATAACGGAAAATAACCATCTTGTAAAAATACAGTAAATATTCAGTAATTAAAATAGTTAGTTCCTGTAATTTTAATCAAAATATTAAAAAGTAATAATAAAAAGGCCATAATGCTGTTCCATCACATTTATTACTTAACATTGAAATATTACATTCTCACATTTTTGTGCACAATTTTTACAGAATGAGCATTAAATATTGCATAACAATGTGTCGTCATTATAGCAGGATGCATATTGAGTAATTTCACATTTTCAAAAACAGTATTATTTACTGTAACTTTCATACCATGAACATTTTATCACATAGATTAAATGTACAATTTAAACATTCTTGAGAATCAAGAGAATCATTCTTGAGAATCTTGAGAAACAACAGAGCATGTGTCAAGGGCCTGAAAGTCCATCTCCTGGTTTAATTATCTATTCAGGTTCAACTTGAACACATGGAAATGTAAAGCATATAACACAGAAATTAAATGCTCACAACACAGACATCATATGGCTTTGACAATCAAGGTATCTGGTCACATCACTGAATACTACGGGTGTATAGGTACACAAACATGACGGTTCAGTACGTACCTTGGTTTTTGATGTCACAGTTCGGTACAGTTTTGGTACAGCAGGGGGAAAAACTAATCTGTTTTATTTTATTTTTTTATTAAACAGTGGTTTACTGAACAAATTGCTCTCTTTAAACAAACTCAGTTATAATTAATTTTCTTAGGGATAAAAATCTACTTCGGCAACCCCTGCTCTCGACAGACGGCACCCCGGTTGGGAAACACTGCTCTAAACTATAGTGAGCCCTTTTACATTAGGTCTACTATAAGGTTACAGTTAACAGAGCCCAAACTTAAATTTAATTACTATTTATTTTTTAAATATAACAAGCAACACTCAACTTAAAAAAAATGTATGCAATCATGTAAAATGCACATAATGTAGTTTTTAAATTAACTGATTTTTCTTTTACTGAACAATAAAAACATTGACAGCTAATCAGAAATAAAGTGGTCAGGCACTTAAAGCAGCAGATTATTTAACTGCAGCAACCACTTAAATAAACAGAATGTTATCATCCCTTTTCGTGGATGCTAATATATGTATTATTATTTATTGTTCTTGGAGTTAAATAGTGGGGCTTCAGGACAGGTTAGAGAAGCTCTGTGTTAATGTATAGGAATACACTTACCCCTAACATAGATCTGGGACAGGATCCTAGAGTTTCTTCAGACAGCATCATTCTCCTTGCTCATCGAGAACCAGAGGTGCAGCTCCGCTTTGAATTTGTGTTTGAGGAACTGGTACCATGACTGCAAAAATAGAGGGTAAAATCAAATCAGATCAAAAGGAAAAGCTCCAATTCTAAAAATTTATATAAACAGAAATGACCAACTTCTGATCATTAGAACTTCGGAGATATCTTACACTTGTAAGGTCTTTTCACATAATGCAATGTCTGAAAAGTAACTTACATAGCCATTTCCTTCCAGATTCATAAGGAATGGAATATTTCACAAGAAGAAAAACCTGCACATATTCTGCATTGGCAGGGTACCTAAAAGACAAAATTAAAACAGTTTGCCATAAAAAAAACAAGATGTACACAACATTTAATTTGTTTTTATTACTTATAAGTACCATAAACACTTCAAATGTTCACAAGTGAAGCAAGGGTGAACAAATTACAAATAAGTTCACGTAACTGACTTACATGTGTTCTATTCTTGGAGGATTTCTGACGTCTGGTCTGAGGAATTCTGGGAAAGAGGGAATGACAAAACCAGCATGCAGTGAATTCAACTTGAATTATTATAATTACCAATGTACCTATTAAGACATATTACTTAAAGTTATACTTACATTTCTTTTGTTGAAGGCTACAGATGGCATTCCGTTGGTATTGGTTCGAGAGTAACCACCTCCATCTCACCAAATTTGTTGAATTGCGTCAGTTTTGTCTTGTTCTCAGTATCCCCATCCACCTCATTATATGAATAAAAGGAAAGACAGTTGGAGGCTACATTTCAGCAACGCAAATGAAATGTTTCATTTAATAAACATACATATAAAATAATTCAGAGTCAAAAAGGCACATTAAACGCATTAGAAGTGTGAGACGCATTAAAAATACAAACTTCACGTAAGCATGAAGCACCTCTCACATCTCATACAAACACGGTCAAATTAGTTTGAAAAATCAGAGAAACTGAATTAAGAAGTCTGTAGGTCTCAGTCGAGACTCAAGTTGTCGATATCAGGGCCACATAGAACGCGCTGTTATAATTGTTTTTCTATGTAAACATGCGATACACAGACATCTTTGAGCCCAAGAACTGTGCAGTTTTAAGACAGCACTGTAAGTTACAAGTCAAATGTATCATTTAAACAGCAACATAAAAATACCAAGGCTATTTTAACTTCACTTAAAGGGGCCATACGTAGAATAAAATAAAAAAAATTGTTATTAGCAACACTGGTGGCCGCTAAGTGAACTGCAATTCACAACGCATGAGAGTTACAAAAATCAGGCTGTGAATGTACTGTTCTGATGACTAAATTTGTATCATGCGCACTGTACACATACCATAGTGTATGCATAACAAGTGAATAATGTAACTATAAATAAACAATGTATAATGTAATGGAACATTAAATACAGGCACGCACTCACCAGTAAGGGACATTTCATCAGGCTGTGTAGCGCATTAATTTAGAGGTGATTAAAATGACTGGAACTACAAGTACATTCAATTGTTTGAACGCACACCAGCCAATCAGAATCGAGTATTCAGACAGACCAACGGCATTGACACTAACCACAGTATAAGCTAAAATGTAGAACTTGAATATCATTTGACACAGACACCGCATTAAATCATCTGTTAAATTAGTTGACTAACTGAATTGTAGTACATAGGCCTCCCAATTAATCTGGTCTGAGTAGTCTGAAATGTTCACTCATTTAAACAGTATTTTAAGATTTTAGACAAAGTCTACATTGAAAAATCCAGACTTCACATCTTATGCCTAGGATTAATTATAAATCAGCGCTATAATGATTGTCTAATGAGGAAATTCCCTCATGTGGAAAAATGGCGCTTATTCGACAAAATGCAACGGCAAACAAAATAGGGAACACGACTTGACTAGTGTCAAGCAACAAACATAACTACATCACCTTCAACTAAAACAAGATCTCAAATGTAAAAATCATAATTTTAAACGATTAACAGCCCACATCCAAGTTTAAAAACACACAATCAAGATTAAGCTTAATAATTGCAGTGTCTCATTTTGAAGGCTACGCCCTCCGGAGGTCACTTTCAAAGGCTGCATACGTCATCGAGGCTGTCTCATTTCAGAAAAGCAAGTACTCCGAATGCGACCTTCAATTGTGACCTTCTTTCACAGGAATTCGGAGGATGCATGAGGTGTATCCTTTGCTGCTACAGATAACCCACAATTATTGCCGTAAACAACAGTACTTTGCTAGCAAGGCGTGAAATTGTTAATTTGTTTAACCCTCTGGACATTGTACATTTAGGGGTCACTTTCATATTGTTCATTGTAGAAACTGAACGGAGACAATAATCTTATAATAATTTTATAATAAATTGATTTCTACAATTAGTTTTATGAATTAATGCTCAATATTTTAATCTTCATTTAACTAGCGTGAGCGCGCAACAACGCTATAAATGTGTTGGCATAGCAACGTGATACTTCCTGTTTCCTTTTCTGCCGTCTTGTTTAATTCTGAGTTGAGGACACTCCGTATACGCATCCTTCAGAGGATGCGACCTTCAGAGGATGCAGCCTTCGAGATGAGACACAGCTAATGACTCTAAACCAGGGGTGTCCAAACTCGGTCCTGGAGGGCCGGTGTCCTGAAGAGTTTAGCTCCAACCCCAATTAAACACACCTAAACCAGCTAATCAAGCTCTTACTAGGCATACTAGAAACTTAAAGCCAGGTGTGTTGAGGCAAGTTGGAGCTAAACTCTGCAGGACACCGGCCCTCCAGGACCGAGTTCGGGCACCCCTGCTCTAAACAATGACGGTTAAAACAAAGTTCCAAATGCCAGAAGCCACTGTTCAGAAAATATGCATTTTACCTGCTCATTTTTGATCCACATACAAAGGTTGCTGACAGTCGAGTGATTCCCACCGCGCTGCTGCCCCACTGTGTGCTTAGAGGAGAGGTATCCTTCTGCCTGGCACGATTTCCTCTAGTTTGTATATTTAAAATCTTCATAGTTATCATAAATGTCCATTTATTTCAACAAAGAACGTAGATTGACATTAAATTATGATACAATATTAAAAGTAGTAATTTGTAAGGAAGGATGTAACTCATATGGGACCAGATATAAAAGTTGCATGGGTTGCACTGTTGTTGTTTTGTGTGCAGGGGTTTTTTTTT
>NW_015661612.1:1369044-1372626 GCF_001515625.1 Sinocyclocheilus rhinocerous | reverse complement strand
GGGGGGGGGTTAATTCCTTTAACAAGACTACTTACAAATTATAAAATGACTATAAAAGGTCATCTATTAAATAAAAATGCATATTTTTAACATTTTGATAAATTTGCGATTGTTTTAACAGCATTTTTATTTGAAAAAACATTCTTCAAAAAATGTAAATTTTATGGTTATTGACAGTTACAGGTTTGTCATGTTTTTTACATAGAACATGTACATTTTACGGCCCATTTCTGTAATTTTTCTGTAACTGTATTTCAAAAATTCGGCCCTGTCCCAAATGGCAAAGTTCATGTGAACTTGTGGTCTTGTGCACTTAGAATAGCCACCGCATGCACGTGTCCGTTAAGTCCACGAGACCGTAGGGTGTCCGATTCGTCATTTTAGCTTTCAAAGGGTGCTTGCGAGCGCCCCCTTTGCGCCCCCTTAACATGACAAACCTATCTATCCTCGATGCGCACTTCTGCTGAGCCCGCACTGAGGTGAGCTCCACAGCAGACTTTTACCCATTGGTCATTATTTCGGCATTACATCACGAAAGTGTGGATTCAGAGGAAGTCCGCGAGGGTTTAGGGTGCGACTTGGGACAGAGACATGGGTGTCGCAAAAGGTGGTGTGCCGAAAGGTGAATACTACAACAAAAAATAATCCCTAACATTAACCAGTTAGAAAGACTTTTATCCACACCCCCTACCTTTCAGCACGCCCTAATCTTTCGCCACACCCACTGCTCCAGCCTGCAGTTATCCCTACTTGGAAAAATTCAGTAAAAAAAATTTTTTTTTTTTTTTTAACAGTGTGCGACTGCGAGAAAACACAACATTTTGTTGATCGCTTGGTTTCTATTTGGTTGCACTCAGTAGCCCTGCCCACAGTGAAACCTCAATGGCCCAAAATCCTGCTACACATAACTGTATTATAGATGTGCATTTGTGGTTAAAAAGTATATACATTTTTTTTTTTAGAAAAGGACCAATTGTTTCACTAGATAAGACCCCTATTCCTCGGTCGGGATCATGTAGAGCCCTTTGAAGCTGCAATTTGGACCTTCAACCCGTTGACCACCATTGAAGTCCATTATATGGAGAAAAATCCTGAAATGTTTTCCTCAAAAACCTTAATTTCTTTGCGACTAAAGACAGAAAGACATGAAAATCTTGGATGACATGGAGGTGAGTAAATTATCAGGAAATTTTTATTCTGGAAGTGAACTAATCCTTTAAACATTTAAATATGTTCTGAACTAGATGTTTGTCACATCGCACAGTGTTTTCACATTCAGAGTGAATAGGCAAACTGCTCGTGGCTGGATCACAACAATACATTTTACACACATATGATCAAAGATACAATGATGAATTTTAAGTCAAATTATTTTTATTTTTTTAAGAAATTAAATATATTTTTAAAAGATCAGCATGGATGCATTAAATTGATCAAAAGTGACAGTAAAGACATTTAAAATGTTACAAAAGATTCACAGTAAAAAATATGATAAGTCAGTCATGTCAACATATGTTTTTCCATTACTTAAACTTAATCAAAATCAGTTGAAACAATTTCAACTTTGTTTTTGAAGTTATAAGAGATTCAACTTGATGTTTTAAGTAATTTTAATAAAATTTAAGTTGAAATGACTTGATGACTAAATTTGAGGCAGCAACTTGTTTTTAGTGTTTCGATTTCATATGCTGTTCTTTTTAACTTTCTAGCAGTTAAAAAGATGCAGCACTGTTTTCAACATTGATAATAATAACAAAAAATAAGGCTGTAAGGCAATAAGGCTGTTTAAAATAAAATGATAAAAAAAATAAACAGGACTAAATTGTCATGACACATTTTCTCCTTGGCTCAGTTTGGACTGCAAAATGGACTAAAATTAGTTAATAAAAAGTAGCATGTGTGCAAACTGTCCTTTCACTGGTCAGAATTATGTCTATTAACCAGAGGAAAAGATGTGTTTTGATAAGAAATTACAGTGCCATGTTGACCCAGAGATTCTGTCTTTAAGATTCAACAGGTATGCTCAATGTTATGAGCACATTCAACTCGTCCAAACAAACTAGATTCAAGGGACAGAGTGACTGAGTAAGAAAAGTCAGAGAGAGACAGAGAGAAATACAGACCAAGTCCATTTTATGCACAACACCCAAAAATAGCCAATTGTGTGAAAGCTGTACTAAAAGCGCTCTTTCTTTTAGTCACTCTTCTGCACTGTTAAAAGCTTCCATATGGCTTATGCCGATATGAGGAGATGGCAGAATCCAGGTCTCTCTCCTCTTTTTCAGATGCATGTGTGTGCTGGGGACAATGGTGTATCCTCATTAGAAGGAGAGAGAGGGCAGTGAAAAAACAGACGAGAGGTCACTTCACCCTGCATAAGGGCTCTGCAGTGGCTATGCATTAGCTTTTAGCGAGTCGGATCAAGTCAAGTTTAAGAGCGAGCATTTCATCTCTCCGCCCTGCTCTCTCTTTTTCAAAATAAAAGTAGCAAAAATGGAAGCACAATGCCATCTCATCGCATCATAGCTCCAAAGAGAAGACAGAGGGACAATGAGAGCACTCGCGCCCCACCATCATCCCCCTCTGCGTTTTACACACAAGTCGCTTTCTCTCCCTCTCTCTCACACACGCACGCAATACACACCCGCCCAACACCCTCACTCTAGCAAAAAGCTACCCCCTGTCTTTGTTCCCATAGCATCAACTCCCACTTTTGATACTGTCATCTCAAGTAGGATATGGTAGCCTTGATACAATATGCTGCCCATTACCATTAAAATAGTTGTCGGGGAGGATGCTGTAGACTTTGGATTACACTTGACTGGGACTGACAACTAGGCAGGCAAGCAAGCCATTTTTAGTAATAGCAGAAAGGGAGAGCGAGAGAGAGGGCTTTTTGGAAATTGGAAAAGAGAATGAAAGGGGGATGACGGGGAGGAGGAGGTGAAGAGGGGAGAAAGGGACTGAAAGATGGGTAGGGAAAGAGAGTGTTGTATACAAAAACGAAGAAGGGGGGCTGAGGATTCTCCTGTCTGTAAACAACATTGAATCCCAAAGTCCTCCGTCTGGTGGTTTTCGTTAGACCTGTCGCAATAATCAATATATCGACTTATCGCGCAATATATGTACATAACCTCAATAATTTTTGGTGACGCAATATATCGCCCATTATATTTACTTAAATGAATGTCACCAGGTTTTGTACATTCCACTTGCGCCTGTGTCCTTTGCAGCTTCTCGTACATAACGTGGTGTAGTCATGAGGTGCTAGTTCAAATTTAAAAAATGCTTCTACAAAAAAAAGTTTCATCTGCAGATATGACCTTGTTTAGGGATCTGTGCCTTTGTGCATACGGACATCTGACTGCTAAGCAGTGACTGTTTTTTCAATCAGGGAAAAAGCGGTAGATGGAAAAATCTCCATACAAGTTCTTTGTGCATTTTTCTTTTATTCTACTTGTTACTTTGCACTTTTTGTTAGAAAATGTCTTTAAAATGACAATAATATCGCTTATCGCAATTATTTCTGGGGCAATATATCGCACAACAAAAAGTTGTTATCGTGACAGGCCTAGTCACAGC